>NW_011346591.1:42055-47851 GCF_000735185.1 Notothenia coriiceps | reverse complement strand
AATGTGGCCCGCAATGAAATTGAGTTTGACACCCCTGCTCTACAGTGAAGGATCAGTGCTAATCACTTCCGATTCGTCCAGCAGACGACTCCTGACCTTTGGCTTCAGTCATCAGATGAATCTGTTTATCTTGACACAGGCCAAGATCAAGAATACTGGCTCAATTAGTCATGCATCATATCTAGGCCACATCTTTTCCTTACTCTCCTTTCACTTTGCTACCTTTGCTCTGAGTCTGCATAAGTGCAAGTCTAGCTCAACACACACACACTCAGTTGCAAATAGAGGAGTGTGTACAGAGCACAAGCAGAACACAATGTCAGAAATAGGAACTTAGACTACTGAAGGTGATAACAGTGCTATGTTAATCTTTGCGGAATTGAGACGCGACTACTTGCAGGAAGAACTGCATATTATTTATACATGTTCACAAATACTGCACACTGAATTGATCATGCAGAATTGTGTGGTCTAGTTGTAAGTAGCTATGCAACACAAAGGAAATACACACACACACACTTTTTGACAGTCAATGCCCTGCCCTGGCCGAACTGCTGTCATTTTGTTCAGTGTGCTGATACAGCAGTCTCACTACAGCGTGACGGCTGTCCTCTTAATCTTCCTAATATTCCTGCTCTCACACAGTTAGCTTGTCATGAACAATAAACAGCTGTAAATCTCTGGATTCCTGCACCTGCTGAGAACAGTGGAAGTTGTGCTGAATTGCAAAAAGCCACTCAAGAAGAAGAGATCCTTCTGCCAGCTGTGGAGATGCAGAAAAACAGGTGGCGGAGCAGCACACAGTCAGCTCACTGACCTCTACCGAGGTTAAATATGATGTGTTATACATTGAACTAGCGGTGTGCTCTGATGCATATAGGGTGGTGCAGGAATGAGTCCCAAAGCCCTGAAATGAGTTAGCATTTTAGAACTTCCGGTTCACTCGTCTTGAAAATAAAAAAATTTTCATTGGGCTTTTGGTGAGATGCCTGATCTGGTAAACACGAGCTTAAGAGATTGTTTACGTTCTCTTCTACAACATACAATAAGTCGGTCAAAACCCTACTGGTGAATGTCTGGAGTTTATAAGAGTCATAAAAACGGTAGTGACTGAGTGAGACTACTAAACGTTATCACACAGAACATTAGCCACCTTTAGCTTAGCAGCGATAACGTGACGTCAGGCGACCGTGACGTATTTCGTTGTCAGCCTAATGTTACATTTGTACTTCTTGCATTGAATTTATACTTCAACAATTAGGAACGTGTGTAATATGTCGAGATTATCCTGCTTGACAAAACATGTACATATCTTGTTTTCTACAATATTACAAAATCCAATGGAAAAATCCCATTGCTTTGAGTTGAAGAAGCCCTTGTGATGCTAACTCCCATGTCTGTCTACAAAAAGCCATCACTGCATCACTCTTTGGTTGCATTTGGTATCAACATCCATTTAACATTCCAACTGAATAATATGCTTTCAAACTCACAGATCTGGCTGAAGCATCAAGCCAGAAAAAGAGAAGTGTCATGCAGGTAATTCCACTTCATAAAAACCAAACCATAAGTGTGATTCACAGAGCAGAAGTCAACACTGACAATAGACATGTGATCATCATTTCTGAATTATAGTCCCTGAGCTGCATAAATGTGATCAGTCAGTAGCATGACAAATACGTCAAAGAATGAGACAAATTCAATCAGAGTTTCATAACTTTCAGCCAAGCTTTGTACCGTAACATATTTCCAAAAGGGTTCCAATTTTCCATTGGCCTAGAATAGCAAGATGCTGTGGGCATTGGTGCATAAATAAACTGCCAAAGAAAAGAAGCCGGTCGTTGAAAGTAGTTTGTACAAAATCGATAGGACAGATGGTGTGCACTTTAAATGACCCCGTCACACCACCACTCAAGTTTCAATAACAACAGGTTACTTATCTATCATGAGGCAGCATGAAACCCTACAAGGCCAAATAAGGACAAATGAAAGTAATATTAAAAAAAAAAGAGGAACACCGGAACATTAAAACAAACCACTAACAGCAATACTGGATCACTTGGGGGGGGTAATAAACGTACCAGCACTGACGATTAACAGCACGGCCTCTGCACAATAGAAGCCAGCGAGAGCAAACTGCACAGTAACAGACTTACAGAGAGCTGTTGTCCCACTGACAGGATGTGAGCATAAAAAGTGAAACGTGAGCGGGAAGTGTGTGGGGTCATAAAGCAGCGCAGTTCCACACACACTTGTTCTCACAGCCAGACAGATAAAGAGACAGGCACACGTTAGTTTGACGTAAAACAGGAACTTGGAGATGACAGTCATTTGTATTTCACTGCGACGAAGCCACGGTTGACTACACACACAAATAAGTAATTTCCTGAAAGTCATAAAAACAGAAGGCGATCGAGGAGAGCCAAGAATGAAAATCATACACATATTGTAGACGTCTGAAATGAGGACGTTATTTAAATCCTGTGTGAACATTGAACGCTTATGGGTTAAGAGTTAAAACGCTTTTAGGGGATAAGCTGCCCTAACAGATGAGATGTATTAATCTTGCTTTGCCAAATAGTGGGACTGAAAAGGCTCCTTGTGTAAGTCGGTGGATGATTGCAGCTGAAATGATAACACTGAGTTATAGGCCTTTCAGCCATCATTAAATCTCTTCTGAAGCTGCATTCACACCAACATGCACTCATTTGTATGCACATGGAAAAGAAATAGACACAAGCAGAGAAGGGACGCTGTAAAGATTAGATTCTCTGTAGCGAGGGGTTTTGTTGGTTAATGCAAGCAAAGCTATTGCGTGTGAGCACTCCAATAAAGAAGGAATGTCATATTATTTTACCTTTGCTGTCCACTAATCTCTATCTTCTGTTGAAACCAAATGTTGAGCAGTAGAATAAAAACAACACAGCATAGGAATGAAGCTAGTGTGTGTAATGCGTCACTAATGGGGCAAACCAGCAGCCAGGCTACATTGGGACATATTTTTGTAAGCTGGCCCGGAAGTTAATATTGCAATGGGATTTTTCCGTTGGATATTAGACAATTGCAAGACAAGATCTATTGCATGTTTAAGGTACGAACACAACTTTTTCAGCCGGATAATATCCACATGTTCACACCACTTAAATAATAGATGAAGCAAAAATGCAACTTTCAAAAGTAAAAGGTGACGCTAGTTAACGCTAGCCGAGTTCAGCAGCCATACGAAGCCACGAGCTGAGGGACAGAGGCCGAGCGCACTTGCCATGTTTGTGGATTAAAATGTTGTCATAAAGCGATATCTTTTGAAAACTTAAAAAGGAGGATATACCTTTTGATTTTAATATTTGTAACTTTCTGTTCCATCTATGTGTTACTGTACACAGTTAATGTCTCTCTTTCACTTGTATTACTGTCCCATTCACAGGGACACACAATCTGTTAGCTGAGCATCTGAGGCTCTGGAGCCAGTGAGAAGTCTGTTGTGTTTTCTGTTCCAGCCCAGATGGCAGCGTTGGCTGAGTCAGCGGTGGCTGCTGCTCCACAGTAAACTGGATGATTAGTCATTGACAACAGGAGGAGAGCCGGGTGCTGATAACCAGGAGTTGAAGGATTTATAGCGAGTTTTTTCAGTCTGAATGAAATACTGATTCAAAGAAATGTAATGAGAGTGTTCAAGGATATGCACCACATTGCCGTTAACTAACAAATTAAACAAACTCAAGATGATTAAGGCATCACATATTTTATTGAAGATATTTCTGGTTTCTTGGACAAACGTTGTCCAGGTCAGTTGCCATATTTGCTTGGGATTTAAAAAATAACGGTTGTTACATAATTTTTTGTGTCAATTAATGCAATAGTGACATGCTTATTCTTCAGTTAAATAAATAAACACAGGAGGAGTTTCTCTGATCTTGGCCAAAATTGAACACACATGAACATTACATGTCACTTGTTAAGACGCTTTTATCCAAAGCCACTTACATACTCAATATTGTGGACAATCCCCACAGGAGCAATTTGGGGTTAAGTGTCTCAGGGACACAACAACATGCTGACTGCAGTGGGGTTTGAACCTGTGACCCCCTGATCCCAACACCAACACACAGCCCACTACACCACACGCCTCCGAACATGCGTGATCGGATGCACCAGACAGACTTGCAGCGCTGCAGGCTAACCTCAGTTGGCATCTAAAGTTATTTAAGGATTCACACTGCTTGTTCAGCTAAAACCTCTTAACAGATATCGGACTTGGCACAGAGCACAATGCTGGAAGGAAATCCTTTGAGATTTTTCATTTATTGTCACAAAGCAACTTGTGATTCATAGTTAGACTAACAAACAGAAACCTGCTGTTGCTGCTGCAGGCATTTGGAGTTTTGGAGCAGCTTAACTGCAAATATCACATTACCTTTCTCCAGCCTGGTGAGGCTTTAACGCAACACATTTAAGTAGCTGGGTGTCTCTTTGCAATAGGACTTTAATGGCTGCAGTCCTCATATTTCAAAGATCAGAAGGGTAGCTTGCAAACCATGTTTCAGATGGATAGTGTTTCTTTGATCATGACAATACATAGTCAACCCAAAAGGTGATTTATTGCATCTTTTGCTATGTAGTTATGCTTGAGGTTTCACATCAATTCAGCCCAGTTTTGGGCTGCGGTTGTAGACATATAAAGTTTGCTACCTCGTGTAGAAAAAAAGAATGCTAAACATCATCAGCAAAGTGGTCTAAGGTTATATATGCAGTCTCTTCTTATCACATTTTCTTCAGAGGTTGTGGCAGAGCTTTTTGTGGCAGCCTAGCCGTGCTAAACAAATACAAAAGAAACACTGCGATGCAACACAAAAGGCCCCGTGACTGCCTCAGGGAACCTGTAATGCAACAGCAGGTTAAAAACCACAATGTGAAAAAGGGCAGTGTTTGAGAGGGTGTGAGTTGCCATATCCTGTTTTTCTGTCACTGAACCGTGAGAGAACAAAACTACGAGACCTTAAACTGCAATCTAACAGCTACTGCTCTGACGGAGTAATGCTCAATCAGTGTTTCAGCCACACACACATGCTGCATTCAGACTCTGCCAAGACACATTTGTAAAGTCTGACATGTCCACTGCTCTTTCTGTGTTCTCTCATTTGCTGCACCACATCTCTTCAGCACACCATCTGAAACTTTAACATGGTTCACAAGAGCTGCACAACACACATCAATAACTGATTGCCCAGTTTACATTAGCTGCGCACTTAAGATAATCAGGAGAGTCTGCTTGAACATCGCTGAGATTTTCTAAAGCAATGCATTAACTTGTCCTTACAACAATATTATTCAGTTTGAAACATCTATAGACATGTTCCAGGCGTTATAAAAAAGGGGTCTAGCTATTTCAACAGTCTATCATCACTGTGGTGTGTCTTATGCATGTGTGACATATAAAAGCAGAAGTATTGATATAAAGTCAAACAGAACAAGATCTGGTTAATGCGTGGTGGAAAGTGAAACATCATATCTTGCCGTGTACAGTAATGACATGGCATCTTCGTTTTGGGGCTACATGAAGTCCTACATGCGCTAACTTGTCTGAATGGTGCTAAAAGTGAATACTGAGGCGCACAGCTAAACTATGTCATGCAAAGAACATGCAAAGCATTTCGACATCTTCCATGAGAGATCACGTTAATCCACAACAGCCATTGTCCAGCATGACACACACACACACACACACACACACACACACACACACACACACACACACACACACACACACACACACACCTGTTGCTGTTGCAGGTGCAA
>NW_011346591.1:18054-42010 GCF_000735185.1 Notothenia coriiceps | reverse complement strand
ACAATACCTGGAGTCTTGGCGACTACGTGTTGTCAACAACCTTTGGTGTGTTTAGGTTACATTAATTTCTTTATAAGCATACAGCTACATTATGTACGAGTTGCACAAATGGGAGGTGTTGAAAACAAGTTCTCGGCAGGGCCGATATGACAGTGCGTAGATATGTAAACAAAAGTTCAACATGCCATGGCGGGAACAGGATACACCATAAGCACACGCACGCACAAACACACAGGCACACACACACACACACACACACACACACACACACACACACACACACACACACACACACACACACACACACACACACCTGTTGCTGTTGCAGGTGCAATAGGTCCACTGCACTGATCTCTCCATTGGTGTCTCCGTTAGATCCGCCCTCTCTACCTCCCCCTCCATCTGATTGGCTGCTGACTCCGTTTTGGTTGGACGGTGCCGTTCGAATGGTCTCAGAGGCTGATTCCACCATCATCACTGGCACCTGAGAACAGAGAAGAAGAAAGGGGGGTTAAGGGTGGAGGGGCAAAACAACACATAGATTGAACAAAAGTGACTGGGGCAGTTTGAGCAGAAAGCCTGCTCCCATCTGAGCGAACAAACAAGGCAGGAAACTAAAGTAAACACACGCAGAGATACGGAAGTGAATTGTGTGTGCTTATGTGCGCGAGTGTGTGCACGTGTACTTTTTGAAAAGGGCTTTTGGTCATGAACCAAACACACAAAAACATGCCCAAGTGGCCACAAAGCAACACCTGAAGCAGACACTTTTTTGTCTGCATGTAAATGTGTGTCTAGGAGCGAACGCAAGGATTAGGATAAGAGGTGCAGCAAATCTAAACTGACAAGGCTGTTAATACTCTGCTATATAGTTAAATAACACAGACATTTCTCCAATAATCAGAGGTGGCATGTGTGCACTGTGTGAGAGCCATGAGCAGGTTGGTCTTTGAGAAAGATCTGTTTGATGCACCTTCATAGGGCCTCTCTAATTAGACCGTGTTCCTTTCACAAAACCCGACAAAACGAGCCGTTCCTGGATGTGTTGTTGTTTTTTGAGAAACAACGCCTCGCAAACACACAGGCGCATTTGCCATCGTTAGGAGCCTGAGCGTGGGAGAGAGGAGCCGCCGAGACACACACATACGCGCGCAGAACACACACAAGGCTGCTAACACAAAACAAAACAAACCTTCACACAAGCACGCAGGCTGTGAACTCCTAATGACAAGCTCAATCTCGTCTTTCCGCCTCATCCAGTTTTAGAAATTAACACACACACACACAAGCGCATAGTTTTTAAGGGGAAAGTTCTAATGCTTTTATTTCAGCAACCCAGGGTGGATACACAAAACGCCATCGAGGCATTGTACCCGCCGTCTGTGTGTATGTGCGTATGTTTCAGAAGCCTACAACCCATGCCTTCTGGGGAAACAATAAAAGGCATTTCATGAGAGAAGCTAACTTTTCTTTTCCTCTGAGGCAATAGCAGGTGGAGCTGTGTGTGTGTGTGCTGTGTATGTGTGTGCATAAGCCTATTTTTTTCCCCTAACAGCAGGTGAAGGTGTGAAAGAGCGCTGGTGGCTCTGTTAATGGAATGCTGCCAGATGCTTGCTGAGGGACAGGGACCTGAGTGTGTGTGGGGGGGGGGGGGGGTCGATACAAGTGTATGCAGGTGTATGGGCTGGTGGTTGTGCTTGTACTGTAAAAGGGTCAGTTAAAACAAATCCCCCAAAAAATATATTCTCTCACAAGAGGTTTTCAGTCTAATTTTCTCTGAAAAAAACTAAAATGTCTTTGCTGTCATTGTTTGGACATAATGGTAGGTGTTTCCGAAGCAGGTTTCTCAACACCCATACAATCTAAAATAAATATAGCTTGAGGGTACAAATATTTGTTGTTCATCTAAGGTGGAAAGTGTATTCTTGACCTTGGAGACGATGGGTGCCAAAAAGTGGTGAGATTTGTCAATTGTACAGAAAATTGGTTAACTAAACCTTTAAAAGTACATTGTGGCTACAGGCAGATTTCCCCAGTTCTCCTTAACAAGCAGCACCATTTGAAAGCCCAACCACAAATCACACTGCGGCATTTTTCCTCCCCATTGACTCTCTCCTGTGTCTCTCCTGGCACCCATCCGCCTGTGAAGTTAAGACTGCAAAGTCGAGCGTTATTGTGACATTTAAAGCTAGTCACTTAATCTCCAACCTCATTCTTCTTCCTAACACTTCCTCCTCTCTTCATTCTCCTTCCTTCCATCTCCTCTCGGCTTCGTTGAGACCTCTGCTGGGTCAAACTGCTCCCTGAGGTAATATTATGAAGCAAGCCATAGTGCTGAGTGATCAACAGATCCCGCCGCACTCTCCACTGACTTTGCACTGCAGTAGAAAACTCCTCGCATCATCACACGTCTCACTAAGCATGAATCACTGGCCTGCTATCTAGCCCACACTGTGCTGCGCTGTAATGTACTGTACACCCATCTGCTTCTTACTCTTCCTCATTGACCTTATTAGCAATGAAGGGAAGAGAGATAAAGACGGACAGAGAGATAGAGCTCGCAGGTGGACAAGGACCTAATGGGAAAGTGGGGAGTGTGTGAAGACGTGAGCGCATGCCCTCTTTCTCGCACACACAGCCAGTGTGGTATGCTCGTCTAAAGGGTGTGTACTCTGTCATATCCTGTAATGGGTGTATATAAGCTGGTGTAATGGAGGTCGGGAAAAAGGCAGGGGCATAAATCTAGCCTGAAGTCTCTGATTAGGGTTATGATACACACACACAGTGCTTTAAGTTTAAGTGTTTCTGGCAGCGAAGAGGAGCTGCCCGTGCAGAGGCCTGTCTCAACCCGCCACTCACTCTTTCTGTGCCTCGGCCTCGCTCTCTCTACATGCTCAGACCCCCTCCAGCTGAACCCCTGACCTGAGAGTGTGTTGGAAGAGACATTCCCACTACCCTGAGGGGACCGAGCGAGGGAGGGAAGGAGGGGCGCAGATCAGAGAGATAAAGAATGTGTTTGGAGGAGAGGGAAATAAAAGGCCTCCTTTGCCTTTTAATTGGGATGGAGAAGAGAAGAAGGGGAAATGGGACTCAACATGTTTCTGATGACTCTGTGTGTGTGTTTGTCTTAGAGGCTGACACCTACCTTTGTACTGTAATGGATTAGCTCACAGCCAACGCTAGGTGCATGTGTTTATGTGTATGATTGATGAGTGAAGAGGAGCTGGGATGAATCCTGTTTGAACACGTAAGCTCGTTCAGATGTTTCCCAAAAATTGTGCGCTAATAATAATCAGAACTTAACTCTCCCTCCTGCTCCTTCCCACTGCTCTGGGTGTGTGGAGTTCAAACAGGCAGAGACAAATGCCCAGTGAGCTGGCTCACAGCGGCTGACTCTCAGGCTTTGTTGGAGGGATTGGCTCTGTCAGATTCCTCCTGGTCACAGCTCGTCAGAACCGTAAAGCCGGACCACTTTCACTTTCTGTGAATGTGTGTGTGAGAGCGTTGTGTACAGTGTGTATTTATGTGTGTATCTGTGTTTACAGCAGCTTAGTGAGATAATAAGTCTTTATCATGTTATGCCTCATGTGGGAATATTTCCAGCAGTCCCAGAACGCCTGTTCTGTTTCCTCCGCCTTGCATCAGCTCGCAGGAACGCTGCTTATTAGGCAAAGAACTGAGGGAATAAGGGTGGGAGGGAGGGTAAGGGGTGGAGGGAGAAGGAGGAAGGGGGGTAAGGAAAAAGAATTGTCTGTACCAGTATCTACACTCCATCATCTATCTACTTTCATCTGACTCTTGAATTATCTGCCTTTCTATTTGTCCCTGCATGCTGTCTTCCTCCCTCTGGTTATGCCTGGTAACTAGTGGCAAGTTCAACATTAAAGTTTTCACCCTGAAATAGAATCCACATAGGTTATTTCTATGATCTGTGATAGTTCAATCAATATTTGTGAGCAAGAGAAACACTCTTGCCGGAGACAGAAATCTGAGAATTTGGAGCTGTAACCTGTTTTGTAATCAGGAAAAAGAATTTGGAGGAGCCTCTGTTGACAATGAGTGGCTGTGTGGATTCATAAAACATTTGGTTAAGCTGTCATACCCAAAGGTGCTTTATTTCAATACAACTGACATTCACAAATTAATAAATACCCATGAAAAATACGACCCTGGTTGCTGTCATTGTGTCCATAAAATGTCCTATTTACTGTCAGTGGGGCAGCTCCAGGGTTTGTCTGTTAAAAGCTTCACAAAGAATGTGAGCTGTTACATTTCAATGCTTTGACAGAGACATGAACACACAGACAGATATTCATTTAGTAAACACTTCCACACCCATATACTCACTTTCTCACAATGCAAACTGGCAAAGACTGCGCCACTAAATAAACTGTGATATTGCCCTCGAGGGAATCTGCTTCAACCCCAAACCCAAGAACAAACCCAACTATCAGGTCTATGTATCCATTAATCACTAGGTTCACATGTGAGAGACAACATGATACAAAAGGAAATGCTAATGAAAATAAATGATCTTGGCACCCAGTGAGACATTGAGTTGCAAAAAATAAACAACACTGAGTAGTGACTATTGTAGAGACAAGGTGTTCTTGAACAATCATAGTTTCAGGACAGAGTTTCCACTAAAGCCCTGCAGCTCCTATATATCCTGCTACTTAAGCACTTTCCTATTTATCTTTCCAAGGAAGCAGATATTCAAATATCTAACTAATGAGGCAACCTTGTGCGTGTTAAGACATGTTGATTTTAAGAACAGCATCACACCTAACGCATTTCAATGAATTATTGACAGACAGGTTATGACTTAAAAAAAACAAGTCAATATGCAAATATGCTTCAGTTGTATTGCTGCAATAAAGCCGCTGATAAAGGATTTTTCCACTGTTATGGTTCTTACTAAATACGCAATTTCTTATTCAGATACTAGTTCTTACAGACTTTTTATTACTTGAGATAGCAACACTTTGGTTGCTTTAAATTCATTCTAAATACATTTTGAATAATTGTGTGTTCTTCTCTGAGCCACTTCTTCTCTACACTCCTGTTAAGAATGCCAGAAAGAGAGGAAGAGAGGATAGGAGGGATATCTGCGTGGCATTTCTGAGCTGACATGTATTAACTTCAATAAAAGAGAATGAGGTCAGGAGAAAGCTAAAGAAACACACATAAAAACAAACTGCAAATCATTTTTCCATCACCTCCCTGTCCAAGTTTGGTTCTTTCCTCAGCAGCTGGCCTTTGCTACATGCAGGACAGATTTGCAGCAGGATATCAGAGCAGAGCAGCCAGGTTGTGCTTCCACACAGAGCTAAAGCTAGCCGCTAACAGCACTGCTCCAGGCTACTCTGGCAGCAGGCCAGCGCTAACAGGTTGGCTAACAGCAAAGGGCTAATGCTAGCTGTCTGCGGCTGCCCTGGCCCTGCTCCAGTGCTAACAGGTGAACTCCATTATCCCACAGACAGATAGTCAGTAAGATGTGGGCCAAAATCTACTACTGGCTGGCTCGCTTGCTGGCTGGCTTCAAAGAGCAGCATCCACCCAGAGAGAGGAGCTAGCAGCACTGGCCTGCAGGCTGACCTCCAGCGTGCTGTGCAGCTGGCTAAGGAAGAAGCCATGTGCTGTTGTTAGGGAGTGGAGAGAAGAAGAGAGGGGCTCACATTGCAGATGATAAGAAAATCCCTAGCTATATAAACATGGGGAATTCTTCTATACTTCTGTCTGCCATATGGCATTGGGTCCGTCTGAGCATTTAAGTGAGTGTTGGTGAGTGCACGTAGCCTCTGCATGTGTGCTTTTCTGCTGTACAGTATGTAACCTGCCATATATGTTCTTTTCCCCCTTTCTTCTTTGTAGTGTATGTCGGTGTGCGCGTCCATGTGTGAATTGTGTGTCTGCTGTCCCGCCTGCAGTTCTCTGAAGACAAAGTCCCTGTTTACAGAGCCCATAAAGATTAGCCTCCCTCGGTCAGGTGGGTTCTGGAGCCATAGGTAAACACACAGCACATTCCGCACCGATGAGATCGCTTCGTATGTGTGTATGACCGGGGCAAACATACACTCCTGCCTTCACCTCGACCCTTCCTTTAGAGTGCAGTAAGTGATTTACCAGCTTGCAGACTGCTGTCTGTTCGAAATACTGGAGACAGACACAAAGATACACACACATACGATCATACCGCACACACAAATATTTGTAGAAGGAGCGGACTTCATGCACACCTCATTTATCTGAGCCTAAAATCACGGGTTGTACATTCCTAAAGAGGAAAAGCTTGCGCATGTGCTTGTTCCCGTGTGTCCATTGGATATCATCCTGTGATCATGAGGATGAAAAATCCCCTTTTTCCCCTTCATCTCTCCCCTCTGTCCGGAGAGGTAATGGAGGCTGAGGTCAGGTTATGACAGTCCACACGGCTAATACTCAGATTGTATTTAACACGGTGGAACAGAGGTGAGAGAGAGCGGGAGGAAGGAGGGGGGGGGGGGTTTGAGGGCAGGAAGGAGAAGAGCTTGGAAAAAGAGCGACGTGCCTTTATTTGGATCTGAAACCAGCTAGAGCGTCGCGGAGCAATTAGCAGCTCTGTCCTACGAGAGCTCTTTATTAGAATGACCTTCACTGTGAGGGGGGGAGGGAGGGGGAGAGAGAAAGGGAGAAGAAGAGACATTTTGAGAGACACAGATGAAAAGGTGTCAGTATGGGAAATGGACAAATGACATGAAGGTGAAATAGTAAACTATGATTTAAGTACATTGAGATTTAATTTTCGTATTTGCGTGTCGTGAGAAAGGTGTGTGCTGAATTTGATCTGTTTGACCCTCGGTCCACCATGTACCAAAGAACAGGTTGACATGAGTGACAAGAATTCATAAACGCACAGGTAGAAAACAAGATTCTATTTTAGCCTTCTCTAGTCTGATAGAATGAATGAATGTGTGATCTGTCAATAATACATGAATGTTCAGCCCTACTATAGAAGTGGACTAACCTTCAGTTCATATAAAAATAACTTAATATTCAAACAAGTAATTGCTCCATTCCAGAAACTGATATTCTCCACCTTCAGCATATAAATGACTAACTTACTAACTTTAATTACAAGGGATATTTTTTTTATTGTGTGTTGTGAAAAGATAACATTTTGAAAGAGGGGAGTATCTTTTCTGAAGAGGTTACTTGTTGTATTTGCCTGTAGGTGAGACAAAATTACATTTATGATCAAATTTTGCATTAAATGGAAGATAAAGCGAATAGATTTAATATTACCTGAAAATGAGCCACAGCGCCTTACAATAATAAAGGGTTACAATGGATTAAAATAAAATGTGGTATATAAAATATAAATAAATAAATATCAAAGTGGACATATAATTTTATACATCGGCTTTCAAGTCGGGCACTTTGCATTTCCTAGTTAATTAATAGATTGGATCAGAGCGAGTTTAATCAAATATAATTGAATAAGTCCACAGTAAAAACAGGCCAGACTTTAAAGGAGACATGCAGAGAAAATGATAGCATGTCCACTTTTCAAATTAATTGAATTTTAGTACTTTTGAACTTGGTCCAAGCTGTTACAGAGGTAATTAATTCACATCCTATCCAAAAGTGCTAAAACAAGATGATATCCCTGAGCATTCAGTATGGGTCCGCACAGACACACACACACATTTTTTCTTTCAAGAAAGCTAAATAAAAATCAACACTGTTGCACACCAATGCCAGTATATAATGTATTCCATGCAATTGTTAGTTTTCTGTTCTTCTTGCTCTTTTCTCCCTACTTATGTCTTACAGGCCAAAAGTAAAATATTAATAATTTCTCAGGCGGTTCTCATTGTATTAAAAAATGTCTCCTTTATAATTTATCAGAGAAAGAAAAAATCTTTGTTATAGTGACAAGCAGGCTAATTAATATAAGTAGAAGGAACATTGAGAGAAGTCATACTAATTTGGAACATGCTAATATTAATAGAATAATTTATGGCGCAGTATAAATAAATTAATAGAGTATTTCGTTTGAAAAAGGGATGCCTTCATTTCAATTTAGGAGAAAAGAGCAAAACGACGTCTGCCTCTTGGACAAGGACATTAATAACAGTGCTCTATCACTGAAAGAGATAAACTAAACATGCACTGTTCACTTTTAGAACGCATCAATATTTAAGCCAGCTAATGAAAACTGGGTGAGCAACACTTGTATTCCCAGCCTTGTTTTTTTTCATTTGCTGTTTAAGGACTTTTTGACAGGTACATTTGTGCAGAATCTACGAAAGGCAGAATTATATTTTTTTCTTCTTTAAATGAGATGCATCTTACTCTTCCCATTGGCTTCATGTAAACTAACAGCTGTGTGCCAGGCAGAGGGGGAGAGAGAGAGTAACAAAGACCGAGAGTGAGAGAGAGAAGTGGACTGGGTCATTACCATCCTTATTACTCCTCATTAAAATACACCCATCACAAAGACATTCTGCTGTGTGTGTGTGAGTGTGTGCCGCTTCACGCATAAGCATGTGACCGAGCGAGTGCGTGTGCGCGCGTTTCTGCTGTTCCTCATGTGCACATGAGCGTCCTTATGCAAAAGTGACAAAAAAAGAACAATATAATTGGAGAAATGTACGCAGTAATAATAGGTATTCAGAAAATGATAATTCATATTAAACAGGGTGCACAAAGTCAGCCTCATTTGCATGTTTTAGATTATATGCATTTCAAAAGTAATTTCCGCAGGGCATATGAATGACATTAATTCCCGGGCGGGTTCTGCTATAGACCTCAAACTATCAAACACTCAAACATTTAACAGATGAAAAAAAAAGGGAGCTGGTGCCTCGGCAAGGGGAGATTTCAAGGTTAAAGTATTTGAATGTGAATTTTTAAACTTTTGTCTTGGTTTGTTTAAAGTTGCTCCACAGCCAGACTAAGAGTTCCATTAATTTGGAGATTCAGCGAACCGCAGATGTTTTTTTTTCTTACTCAGCTGTACTCAGCTGTGTGTGTGTGTGTGTGTGTGTGTGTGTGTGTGTGTGTGTGTGTGTGTGTGTGTGTGTGTGTGTGTGTGTGTGTCAGCTGTGTGTGTGTGTCAGCTGTATGTGTGTGTCAGCTGTATATGTGTGTGTGTGTGTGTGTGTGTGTGTGTGTGTGTGTGTGTGTGTGTGTGTGTGTGTGTGTGTGTGTGTGTGTGTGTGAAAAAGTGTGTGTGTTTTCCTGTACCAGTCCGAGAAAGACATCTCTCCTCCTAATCCAGCACCATTTCCTCAGCAATAAGCCTGAATTGGTCTGACTCACTTTGTGAGTCATGTGCTTGTGTCACTCCAGAACCAGACTAGCACAATCTAACAGAGAAAGAGAAGAAAGGGCTCCAATAGCCCACATTAACTGATCCTGAGTGATGGAGGGGAAAAGAAGAGTGTTGAAAATGATGAGAAAAAGGATGTGCTGATGAGGGGGGAACAGGGACAATGGCGAGAGGGAGACAGAGGGTTCCCTCTCCTCTTGTGTTCATGCCGAGAGGAAGACCCCGGGGCAGGAAACAGGCTGGATGAATGTGTGATTCCAGTGGAAAACTCTGGATGCCATGGACAACATTCTTCTCTTATTAGGGAATCTGGTCTGCAGCCACAATATAGCGCCTGACTCATTACTGCGTATGTGTGTGTCTGTCAGACAGACACACATTTAACACACACACCATCAAGATGTTCCCCACCTGTTATTCTTGCTGAGTTTTGGCCAACGCACAAAGTCACAGCAACATTAGAGGAGAGGGGGGAAAGTAGCGAGAATAAAGAGCATAGGAGGAGGAAACTAAAGCGCTCAGCATGTCTGTGTCTTGTTTGTGGTTTGTCTTCATCTGTAAACAGAGCTGCTGCTGGGAGTATGTTAGCATGTCATTATCTCATTAAGAATTGATGGCTTCTGCACAGTTCAAACTGCACTGTTTTGTTTGTGAGCGTTCAACAACCAATGTTGTACAAACACAATAACCACAAAACACACATCTCCGACAGTGCGGCCGGCGTTCAAAGACGCGAGGAGCTGCTAGGAAACAAACACACACTTATCTAACAGAAAAACACAGATTTAAGATGATACACTGATGGACAAAAGTGGCACTTCCCCCTCTCCATCAGTGCCTCCCTCTGCTGTTGCTGAGTCCCCTTGCCACCTATTTTTGTTGCTGATGCTTAAGCACTCTCAGTGAAGCATTTTGTGTAAGCAGACTTCAGAGAGCGAGCAGGGGGAGTGAGGAGGGTGGGAGTGCATATCTAGGGGTAATAAAAGTGCCTAATTGGGGCCTGGGAAACATGTTTGTTTTCTCGCTTGTTCTTTTTTCCCCCTTTCATTATTTTTCCCAGCCAGTCACAGCAGATCTGTTCATCTGAGAAGGACGAGTGGAGAAAACAAAGAGGATTAGATCCTGTAAGACACAAATCGTTGCACGTATAGATGTGCAACAGCGCTCACGCGGACATATGCACAGATGGACTTAACATACCATAAGGCAGCCGTGGGTGTGTGTATTGAACAAGATCTGTCTGTCTTAACCAAGTGACCAACAGGGTGCACCGGGCCTCCACTGGTCCACTCTGCCTTATCAATACACTGCTGCTCGGCCTATTCAGCAGCAAAGAGCTTCCTATTTCTGCAGCTCAACACTGGATCAATGTTATGAGCAATGCAGACAAACTGCTGCTAAACAGACTGGCCCCTGCCTCGCAGGGCCGTCACCATACGGGCTCCCCCAGGCTTGGATCGTTCCGCTAATGGAGGTCTCCGCTGGGGCCTCCAAGGGCCCCTAACCACCAAACATGCCCCCAAGGATTCACCCCCCCTTCCCTCCTCTTTCTGTCTCTCTTTCATACCACCATCCCTCGATCGTTTCTCCATCCACGTGGTTGTTTTGACCTCCGCCTCTTTAATCAGGAGTGCTAACTTGTACTCATGTGGGTATGTTCACAACACCCATACTAATATGGAGTATATGTGTTTGCCAACTGTAAAAAGTCCAGCTTGACTGTTTCAGGTAGTGGAAAAGGGAGAAAAAAAATTCCCTCCTCCTCTCACCCTCCCCCTAAACGTTGCTGGGATCCCTCACCGCATGACTCCTGACTAGTCATTCTCCTCGCCCCTGCATTTGTCTTCTTTAATAACAGTGAAAATATCAAGAGGTGAAAAAAGCGGTGGAAAAAACCTGCATATTTGTCATTTCCGATTGTTTACCTTTTTCACGGCAAATTGATTTTTACTTCTCCTGTTACTGGAAGCTCTCTGGACTCGACTGCCAGGGCTGTCTGGCTCTGGCCTCGGCTGCCAAACTTCGACTCTGGGCTTTATGACCTGGCTCTGGGGAGGACTTTTAAGGCTTTCAACTCACAAGTAATTTCAATGATACAATACTGCTTTTGTCCTAACTACCTTTGTTGTTTTCTTTCTCTCCCTGCTGCCTCTGACTCTCTTTCTTTTCCCTTCTTTTCATCTATCATTCCCAAATCCTTCTTCAGTGGCTGGGATTGGGAGTCAAAAAGACTTGGGCCCTCTTCTTGTCCGTACCTGTTTGTTTGCAGAAAAGGTGGACTTGTTGCATCATGATGGGTTCACTTTTCAAACAGAGAAGACGAGCTACAGGACACACGCGCTAAAACCCTCAAGCTGACATTAAGGCTTGCCGTGCTGAGAGCAGGGTTGAAGCAAGCTAGAGTTTCACTGTGGTGGATGGGCGGTGCGCTGTGGTTCGGATCTTCCTGGGTTCTGGTAGGACTGAGGTTTGCCTGCAGGGACCTCCAGTGAGCCAGGCAGCAGGCCTGAGCTAAACTGAGGCCAGAGCCTGGAATAGTCCTCTGGCCTAATGGTGTGTTTGTAAGGGCGAACCCAAACAAACAACCTGCAGTTTGAATTGAAGGACTGAGTCTCTAAGTCCAGATGCTCTATGTCGAACCCGAGAAACGCACACAAACACGCACAAACCCATGGCATGTATGTATACAGAGGAGAACGGGCTGAAATAGACTTGTGGGAAAAGAAGTGGACCACTTACCTCCAGACTTAAGTCATAGCATCAGCCCTAGCACTGGACTTCTGCCTTGCACAAAGTCTCAGTGTGTTTTGTGTGTGCATATGGGTACTAACTGAGGTTTTGCGATTTTTCTCCGTATTCACACTAATGAGAGAAAATGGCCAGAAAAGCTCTTCTTTAATTACTCCCCAAGGAGCTGGGTTTAAGCATGGACACAGTGCATAAACAAATACACGTTCACACACACACAAATACAGTATGCTGAAACGGCTAAAACAGCGTGAGCCTGACATTTAAACTGTTCACCTGTTGAAAGTGTGTGTGTGTGTGTGTGTGTGTGTGTGTGTGTGTGTGTGTGTGTGTGTGTGTGTGTGTGTGTGTGTGTGTGTGTGTGTGTGTGTGTGTGTGTGCGTGTGCGCGTGTGTGTGTGTGTGTGTGTGTATAAATGAAATGGAGAATAATATCAGTAATAATATCATTATAAGAGTTAGGGAACACACCTGCTAATTAGAATCCTAGAAGGTATTGCGAGAGTATGTATGAAAGGGCATTTCGTAAACAAACATTAACACCATTCACCTCACAATTAGACCCTTCTCAACTTCGGCTACACAGAGTGGTTGAACTCAGTCCAATCTCTTGAAATGACAAATCCTAATGGAGCTTTGCTGTAAAAGCGCTAGTCTTGCTTTATGTGAATGTGTGTGTCCATAGGAGCGAGAGGGAAGGGAAGGAAACAGAAGGAGAGATAATGGGGCGTACATAAGGTCAATGTTTTTATGAAATCACGGTCTTTGTCACACTGCATCAGTTCTGACTTTTCCAAATGTAATAGCGCCTTTGATTCAGCCAATGTAAGCCTGCAGCAGCTTTTAACGGCTACAATAGTCTTATTCAGCACACACACTACACACACACACTCTCTCTCTGAAAACCTGCACACACTCAGACAAAGAAGCAGATATATACGACAAAATCAGGCAATCATTTTGTCTGTCTGTAATTGAATAGTTAGGAAAGGAGCCTTTGACACACACACAAACACACACGCACACAGACACGTACACACACACACACTGTCCCTGCCCAGTGTTTGTGGTGGTGGAGCACAGCTGGTAACATCTGGATGTATTTTAGAAGTGTTTACATTTCCAAAATGCTGAAAAACTACACAGAAAGAGAACATTGCAGGTGCCAAAAGAGTAATAAAGAAAGGAGTAAGTCCCAAAAGAAGATTGTTTAAAATCTATCACAGCAGGGTTTGTTCACACACACACACACACACACACACACACACACACACACACACACACACACACACACACACACACACACACACACACACACACACACACACACAGGGGAGATTATTAAAGCGACCTCGTGGCACATGGAGGTTCCTGATGGATTTAACATCAGGAATGATTGTTAACTTTTAGGACTAAAAATACTTGGAGTGACTCCTGAGAAAAACAGAGCTCTTAGCCAGGCAAATGGATCACATGACAACTGGGCCGCCGCAGCAGGGACCCCTGGGAAAACGGCAAAGTGCCATCTCTCAGATCTAAGACTCAGAAGCCAAGCCATAATGACGTTGTGCAGCTCTCTATCATATTTAGCTATGAATGTACCATTCACGTGGGCCGGTTGAAGTGTTTTTTTGCCGTGAATATGTGCATCACATTCAAGTGGTTGAAAAAAAAAATAAAAGATAATGACCGTGAAATAAATTAAACCTATTAAGAAGAACATATGCTCAAGGTGACAGAAGAAATTAATTTGGCTCAACTATTGAGACCCATACCTCCACCCCACTATAGGATTTCTACCAAACTAATTATCACGCTCCACTTTCAGAAATAATAAGGAAAGTACTTAATAGGTTAGGATTCACCCCTGCATTCATATGTCCATTTAACATCGCTGCTTTCATGCCCACACACTCTTGCCTTAATGCAATTTCACATCCGTGATTTAAAATGGGAGAAGGAATTATATTTCAAGTGGTGTCAGGATTAGAATATACAAGCAGTGATATTAAAATACTGTAAGGTCTTGTGTGTGTGCGCTGAGAGGCTGTAGCGGAGGTAAAGATGTTAAATAATGTTTTTGTCACAGTTTAGGACGGCGGAGGAATTACAATGTAACCACAGATCTCTGATTAGTCTTCTCTCACTGTATATTAATTTAGTTCCCTCTCTGCTTTATGCTGGTTTTAATTTTTAAACAGAGCACAGATAGGGAAACACCCCCAAGTGTGTGCTCCTACGCCAGCAACTGAAGTCTGTTTATACAGCCAGCCATTCGCTCCAATTATAACAACATTCAAATGCAACTATTGTTTCATTTCAAACATTCTTTAAAATTAAAATCTCTTTTTGTGTTGTTATCCCCGTACTTACGCACGACTGAATTAGCATTTGTAGCCCCGCAGGCCACGGAGAAAGTGCGAAGTCAAAATGCAGGTTAGGCCCGTTTTGTTCATTATTACCAGTGTTAAGCATAAAATACATGAATAAAAAGATCAAGTAAGCCCTTAAGATGAGTTTGATCAAATTTATGTTTTTCATTACTTATTTTTCAAAGAATATAAATGCAATGAAACATTAATCATGCATTCGTGAGGATCTTTCTGTGAACCGAAGCTTTTTTTGTGCATAAAAAATAAACCCTTCTTTGCTTATTTCTCTCTGTGTGATATATTGCTGATTTCTGTGTCTCTGTATTGTTGTGCCCAGTGAGAGGTAAAGTAAAGGAGTCAATATCCTGATGAAGTCTGAGAGGATTACTCAGTATAGCTCACACAATGACGTCAAATCCACACATCTTCTGTCCACAAATGCATCAGCTGATCTACTGACAGAAACCTCAACATTAAAATAAATAATGATTAAAAACATGGGCCGACTGTGAAGGAGAGGTCTATTAAGTGCTGTGGTTTTCTATTAAACTCTAGTGGAGGCGGGGGAGAAAAAGGGGAAGAGGAGTTCACATTATCTGAGAGAATTCCAATTAACACTCTCCCCCTCAGTAATTAGCTACTAAAATAGCTAGCGAACAAATCTAAAATCCCAACCCTGACGCCACCGCGTTGCCTAATTAATTCTCAAATCAGGAGTCGATCTGATGCAGAAACTAACCTGATAGTGTGGACGACAGACAGACGGGTCAGAATAAACCGTGAGGAAAGACGAGTGTTTCAGTTTGATTTCAAAACAAAGAAAATGTGTGTCTTTATTTCAGAGAAGAGAATATAAAGAAGAATTACTGCAACAGAAAAACGTAGCTTTTGAAAAAAATAGATAAAAAACAAAAGAAGGAGCCAAGTGAGCAATCTAGCCTGAAGAAAATGAGGGAGGGAAATCTGAAGCGATGGTCGTAGCCAGAAAAGCAGATATCTTTTAGCCGTCTGCTGCTCATTTGCTCCTTCACTGGTCAGTTCTTCCACTGTTTAATGCAAACAGATGAGGCCTTTTCTCGCTCTTTTTCCAAATCCTTTCTTTTTAACGGTGGCTTCTTGGCCTCTGCAGTAACGTCAGCACAGCGTCTATTAAAACAGCATGTGTCTCAGCCTGCACACACATAGAAAAACACATAGACTCTGCACTTGGATTTTTTTAGTGAACTTTTAACCTCTTTCAGAGAAGTGACATCTGGGGCATGGCGGGGGTTAAGGTGTGCTGAAAGTTTTAACCGTATGCACACATCGGTGTAGATAAAACATATGCAATCAGAGGACGGTATCATTAAGTCGTCTATATGCGGCTCCTATCAGTGACCAGTGCTGATGGATAAAGAGAGGCAGATAAACTCAATCAGACAACAACCCACCTGGACACAAGGTGGGCTGTAAGATCCCACCTAATAATGCCAGCCTTATTCATCTGCTTTTAATATGCACACCGCGGCCTGTTTCAATTAAACCTCTAACACACACATATGCTCACACACAGCATATGGACAATGCAGTCGCTCTAGCAATAGCTTTTAATATGTTGAGATATCCATCAGGTAGATTTTACACAGATTTTCACAGCCCACACACCAACACATGTAAACTAAATCACACAGAGACACATTATAAAAAAAAACACAGGCTGTCACATGCTGATCCGTATCTGGACAAGTCAAACTGTGATAAAGTCACTCTTCAACTACAGCAATCGATGGAAGTAATTTATTTACCTCACCAGGCAATTTCTGCTCTGTCTTCAGAGAGGAGGGAAGAAGAGAGAGAGAGAGACAGAGGGAGATTTGGCAAGCATGTGTGAGTGGTGTGTAAATTAATCTAGCAGCAGTGCGATCCAGAGCCATGTATAAGTCCATAAAACAAGAGGAGGTTAAAGCAGCTCACATCACACACACACACATCAGGCAAAGGTCCAATACCAAAACCACTTCTTCCAGAGAGAGAAGGGACGTGAAACGTCATCTAGGTTCCATTAATGTGATGTGCTATCCCCGGATGCCACTAAAAAGAGGGAAAAAATAACAGTTAAGAGTCCTTTCTTCTTTTTCTTTCTTTCTTTCTCTCTCTCCATTCAAAAGCAACACACAGAGAAGAGAGGCCTGTCCACGGCCCTTAACTTTAACTCAATGAAATAAAAGGCACTTAAATGAGCCTCAATGATCGATACAAACGCCGCTGCTGGCTAATGCTCACACACACATACACACATGCAGACACACACTTATCCCACCTCCTCAGATGCTCATGCATATGCATGACCATTGTGATTTATGCATCCTGGCGGGGGTGTGAGCCTATCTGAGCGCAAGGCCAACACACAGGTCAGCTCATTTGTAAATCAGTTGCCTTTTTATGGATGTGTACGTGTCAGTGTTTGTGCTTTTGTGGGGCTGTTTGTGCCAATAAATCTGTGTGTATGTGCTTATGGGTAGAGGTCAGTGTTGGAAACAGGCTCATAATCACTGTAGCATCTTCATTCATTATATTTATTGAATTCTTTCCAGATTCTGCTCTTGGTGGGTGTAAATCACACAGGTTTTGCACTAGTCATGGGACACCTTCCATTCAATGTGTGTGTGCGTGTGCGTGTGCGTGTGCGTGTGTGTGTGTGTGTGTGTGTGTCATGTCCGCTGAGTGTTGACTCCTTCTGCCAACCGGCACTTTGACCCCGCTCTTTGCAGCAGGAAGTCACCCAACTTTCTGACCTCTCTTATTATGGGAAGGTTAGGGAAAAGCCTTTAGAAAACCGCCTTCCCATCAGAGTAGCTGTCAGTTAATGGGGTCCCCATGGTCTCTTCTGTCCTTTGCACTGGATTATGGGTAAAAATTAAGAGAAGATCTACACCCAAAGAGGTGTTGGAGGTTAGCAGACGTTAATTTGTGGCATAATCTGAGAATTTAGCCTTCGTTGCACACAAAGTGAAGAACACAGTGTGTGCTTTCTTTTGTGGAAATGTGGTGGTGTTGCTCCACCCTCCTCCAACCTCCTCTGAACAACAGATTTGGGCTAATAGGGCAGCTGCTTGTCCCCCCTCCCCTAAAGCCCCGCTATGCTGCTCCCCCTGCAACACTTCCACCCCATCTCCTTTCCAAAAAAAAAGCCCAGGAGGAAGCCTGTTGTTTTCAACTTGTTTTTGACACGGCTGCGAATGGAAAAGTTCCCACTGTTGGAAAGCTCATCCCAGAAAAGAAAAAAAGATTTAATTTGTCCACCATTTTGTTAAGTGTTGATTGGGGGTATTTTTCCTGATTATTTCAACACAGCAACAGGAAAACAACACATTTTGCCATGAGGTGAATGTGTATCCATCCTTGAATATCTATAGCTGTCTGTTTTTCCTTTTTCGGCTTTGTTTTGTTGTCAACACAGGCAACCGTATCCCAGAAATAAACCCTGCATAAGGCCGGCCAGCAACCACGATTTTGTAACGTCATCACTTACAGTTTATATGCTTCAAAAATGCAAAAAATAATAATGTCGAAGCAAGTGCCTGGATATACAAAAAAAGGGAAATATGAAAATATTGCAAGCTATTGCACCACATAAAATAATACCAGGGGAAACACTGGGGAGATAAAACCCCTCCAACACATACAATCAATCCTTTAAGACATGTGTATGAAAGCTCATAGCCATGTTTCAATGGATTTAAAACTACTGTGAGTGTGCGCCCAATCACATGAGACAGCAGGGTCCGACCTGTGTGTGTGTTCATTTGTGTTTGTTTGTGTGTAAGTGCCTGTTTGTGTGTATGTGTGGGGGTGCCCGTGTGTGTAACTGGAGCCAAACTGTAAGCCATATGCCGTTCTCCCTCTGGTGCCCCCCTTGAACCAAACACCCACACACACACACACATACACACGATGCAGGACACACACGACACAAACCTACACACACGCGGGCTTCCCTGTAAAAAAAAAAAAAGTCCCTCCACTTCATTAGGAAAGTAAACACAAGTGCTGTCTGAAGTGGCTAATTAGAGACTAATTACTCCCTGCTCGTTACTAATGCAAATTAGATTACGCTGCTTAACTTCCTCGTGTCCACAACGCTGCTGTTAATTGAGGCCTTTTGAAATTAAATTACCCGCTAATTAGCATATCAAAACCATTAATTCAGAGCAAGGAGGGGGGAAAAAACAACAACAAATGCCAAGTTTTGCTAATGCGTTTTGCTAATTGAATATGTACGCTCAATACGGGGGCTTTGTGCCAGGAATACCTATTCAGCTGATCAGCGTAAGCAGCCAGACAGAAACAACCATGCATCATAAGAGCAGCATATAATTAAAGGAACCATTCCATCTCTCCAAACGCTTTGTCAATATTTCCCTGTGAACGTACGACTCCACTGATGTTCAGCGCGCAGGGAGCGAGGGATAGAGCTGAGACTCGCAGAGAAAGGCG
This sequence comes from Notothenia coriiceps, assembly GCF_000735185.1. NCBI lineage: Eukaryota > Metazoa > Chordata > Actinopteri > Perciformes > Nototheniidae > Notothenia > Notothenia coriiceps. The sequence goes on along the minus strand of NW_011346591.1, from coordinate 23,099 downwards.
TGTGAGAGGGGTTGGATATTCATCTCATGAGAGGCAAAAGAGCCACCGTATGTGAATGTGGAGTGTGTGTGTGTTGCGCTGGTATGTGAGCGGGGTTAGCGTTTGTCCAGGCTGTAAGGCCTCTTTGAAGTAAGGAACCCGGTCTCTCTGCTGCTCTCCTAAAGCCCCAAACCCCCCGCCAGCTCTTTCTGTGCTCCCCCCACCCCCCACCCTCTTCAAACTGGCCCCCTCTTCACCTCCACTACAATACCTGTCCAATTAGGGAAACACACACGCACATACGTCCACACATACATCCACATTTTATGGCCGCTAGCAGGTGAACTGCCCAATCTCTCTTTCAATCAAAGCTGAATCTGTTTTTTTCCTCTTTCTCTCTTCCAGCTGAATAGATGATTTGAAACTTTGTGGATTAGAAACGGTGAGCATATTCATGGCCGGGCCCGTACCTGCTTATGAATAAGAGGGGAGGCACACAGAGGAGCCAGGAGCTACTTTAATCTGCTGACGAAATAAAAGAATCATTCATCTAAAGATCCATCTCAGCTTTGCATGTAAAACCAGCAGAAATAATGTCTTTCTCAACAACTCCCCTTTTCCTAAATATCTATCCAATCACGGTGCGTGAAAAGCCCCATTCAGGTTGGCCCTTATAAAAGTTTCATCTTATTACACTTGCCAACTTCTCATTTCATTATCCCTATAATGGCAGATGAAAAAACGAATGGTAAAATTGAGAGGTAGCCATACAAAAAAATTAAATAACCATGATAATTAGATGTAAAGATATTATAATTCCTTTAACAGGATGCATAGAAACTGCTGCTCGACAATATTTGCCCTAATTGCTAGAATTATCATATTAACCAGTTACCATTTGAGTAAGTTGATTAAAAAATTGATTATTCGTCTATTTCTTTTAGGAGTTTCTTAATCAAAATCTTACATCCTTGAAAAATTAATTTGAAGCCGTTTCTTATCAGTTAATTAAATCGGGTTGGAAGTCATTTTTTCTGCGCGGCATGATTAGAACGGTTCTGTTCTCTTCTGTTCAGACACCATGACGTTAGAGGAGGAACTTTTCACTGTCTCATCAAACATTCACAACCACAAGAATAGGACTTCTTTGAAGGGCCCGTCGCCTTTTTTTCTTCCAAACCTCTGCCTTTCTGATAAATTGTGCTATACCCAATAGATCTTTCTTTCTCGTTAACACGTTCTCATTAACGGACAGAGAAAGCGAAAGGAGAGGGAAGGGGAAGAGCAAAGGAGGGAGGTGAGGAGAGGCAGGGGGAGAGAGGGACGGGGGCAAGAGGTGGAAAAAACAGTGCAGGAAAAAAACTGAATCAATGGCAGGGAATAAGTCAAAGAAAGAAATGAATACACTGGCAAATGTTAGTACAATGAAAAAAATTAAATATAAAAGACAACGTAGGCACACACATACAACGTTGCCTGGGTGACAGCCTTGGGGTGGTCTGAGCTGAGACTAAACAACTAAGCCGGGAGCTAAAACAAGACGTGCTGTCACTAATACAGGAACAAAATATCTGACCAAAAACGGTTCTGTTGCAGTCATTTCATTTTGGATATTTTGTAAAACTAAAATGTTAAAATATCATGTTGCAGGTTGTGATGGAAATTGATTTTTCTATACTGCATATATAATAGATTTGACTTTGTTCTGTATCAATTTAAATTCACAGCTTTAAAACCCACACATCAGAGGGTGACTTCACCTCAGAAAACTAGTTTTCTATTTCTGGAAGAAGACTAATTATAAAGCTCTGCCCCTGGGAGAGAAAAGCCCCTCTTGAAGGAGAGAGGGAGGCAGAGAGTCCATTCAGCTCTGGCATCAGTGGAATATAAGTTTGTCTCTCTCTACTTCAGCGAGCAGCAGAGCAGAACCGAGCAGATACAGCGCGCTCTACTCATCTGTCCATCCCCGACTCCTCGGGGAGGTATGGAAGGGATGGAGAGGGAGGGGGGGTTCAAAGGGAGAATCAGTGAGGATACAGAGCAGTGTGGTGAGTCCCTCTGATTGGATAATGAATTGAATGATTATTAGAGCCCAGCTCGTAAAGTTACGCAGAAATCTCAGCTCGTCATCAGCCAATCAACACACTCCCTCATCAACCAATCAAACCCCCACCCCCAGGGTAGCAAATGGGGGTGGGGGGGCTTTTCTATTTGCTCTTCCATCTGCCTCTCTCTCCCCATATTTGTCTCTCTCTCTTACGACACGTCATCTCGTCTTTAGTACAGCTGCCCTCATCTTTCTCCGTGGGAGACAGAGAATTCTCAAAGCCACAATTACCGCACAGAACTATCAATTTCCCCTTCAATTAACCCTGTGGGAAGAGAGGGGACGAGGGAGAGGACGGGGAGAGCGGAGAATGGGATGAGAGATTTAAATTTGGGATGAAGAGAGCCACCTCGGCCCGCTCCTCCTGCCCCCCACGTCATCCCCCCAGGGTGCAGTCATGTGTTTGGGCTAAGGAAGGAGAGAATTACACCTCCTCGGGATGAACTTGACCCCTCAACCGGAGGTCAAACAAGTTACTATACAGCACAGGCCCCCTATCCTCATTACCAGCAAATAGCCCCGCCACTGTTCCCTAATGCAGACTGTATGTTAATAACCGGCGCTCAAACCGCAGCGCAGAACTGTTGAAAGCTAAAAGAGAGATAGACAGGGAGGTAGAATGGAGGGAAAGAAAGGGGAGAGAAAAAGGGGGAAGGGAAGAGGGGGAGGGATAAGGAGGGGGCGTGAGGCAGGAGTTGTGTTTCTTAGATCAGCGACTAAGGGCCTGCGCCGTAACAACGGACAACTGTGACGGCATGCCGGCTCTCTGAGCTCTGCTCCCTTCTCCTCCTCTTCTTTGGTTTCCAACTTCCCTTCCCCACCTCCTCCCCCCTCCACCCACTCTGTGAGTGGACCCCTGGGGGAGCCGCTCCAAACCAAACCCAGCCTTCAGCAAAGTTTTGCAGGCAAACTTTTCACAAAGCCCCCGCCGAAGCCGTACGCCCGCCTGACACCATGAAGCATGCCAGGGTTTCATTGCCACTCACCCTCCCTCCTGTCCTCTTTTTTGTACTTTAGTCCTTCGGTCCTCCCTCGGTCCCCTCCCTCGGTCCCCTCCCTCGTTTATGCTGACTACTTTCCGAGGCTAATGCACTGTTCCTGACTGACCTTTAGACAATGGAAACCTGCAGCAGCAGAAGTTGCCGATTAGGGCTACAGTTTGCGTACGGCAGCGCTGACCTTAACTGTGAAAATGGGCATTGTGGTGTCTGCTAATCCAACAACCTAATGGCTGCCTTTTGATAACAAATGCCCACAGTTCTTGAATAACATATTCTTGTGGTTTCTCCATTACTTTCTGATTGTTATTCAAATGTTAAACTACTTGAAATAGCAGACATTTGGATTTTTGTTTGTCTTAGCATGATGTGTTTATCAGCGAATCTGGCAAATAACTTTTTTGCCCAGTATTTTGTGCAGGGACAAGTAGGCACTTACAAAAAACTGCTTTTAAATATCACAAAATGTACTAAATAAACATTTATCATACTGAACATATTTATTTGAATGAGTAAAAGCACTTCTAAGTTTTAAAAATCAGAATAATTAGGAATAGTTCAATGTGTTTCTTTTGAGAAATTGCTTACAAAATACTTTAAATAAAATAAAAAGTATTTTTTTAAATAGATTTAAAGATGTATTTGTGAATCGTTGTGAATCGTTCAATAATGAATATTTTTTTAGTCAAGCATTTGTAGTCCCTTTCACACACACTAAAAGAAAAACGTTTCCTCAGAGAGAGCTTCTCATGACCTTGCATTGAGTTTTGTCGTTTCGGTCATAAAGAATAAATTGTCCTATTGAAATGGGGACTGAGGAGAGGTAGCAAATGTTGGAGGTAAACTGTGATGACAGCTAGGATGTAATGAAGAGGCTGAGGGAACACAGAGCCTTGATAATTAGAGACAACGGGCATGACAGGGAGAGGAGGAGAGAGGGAAGAGGAGATGGAGGGGAGAAAGTGCACCAGAAGAGAGGAGGAGAAAAGAGAGACAGCGAGCGTTGAGTCCTTCACACTGAGCGACTATCGGGGCTCCGACAGGGAAAAGAACACTTTCCTACCAACCACGGACCAGAAATAAAGGCAGCCCTCGCGACTGCAGGCAGGCATGCTGTGTGTGTGTGTGTGTGTGTGTGTGTGTGTGTGTGTGTGTGTGTGTGTGTGTGTGTGTGTGTGTGTGTGTGTGTGTGTGTGTGTGTGTGTGTGTGTGTGTGTGTGTGTGTAGCCCTTATGTGTGACACATAAACGTCTTTCTCAATGCGTTCAAAAATGTATCAGTTAAATAATAACTGATAACATTTTCGTTTTAAATGTCTCGTTATAAGTCGACCAAAATGGTCAGAGGAAAGAGGAAAAATGTCTGTGTTTAAAACATTGTGTTGTGTCTTTGTAGATACGGGGAACAGTGAGAATGTGAAAGCAGTATATTATGGGAATGCTGTTTTTTCTCTTTTAATCTAGAATTTTGTATTATTATTAGTTGAAATGAAATAAAAGCCTTTATGTTTTTCATTTGAAATTGATGTATTGAAGTTAAATGTCATATGTTAAAAAACAATTAGAAAACATTTTCTTTACTTTAATGACAGGAAGTTGCTAAGAGTAAATTAATTTGAAAAGTATAATATGCAGCCTGTTAAAATAATTAGAAATGTACCTTGGATTAAACACCAAGTCAATAACGTAAATACTGAAGAACTATACTTCTTCACTCCTTTTCCTACTTTTAAACAGCTCCGCTATTCCTGTTTTTCTGTGCTCACTGCCTTCCTTTCCTCTCGCCCCTGACCAGCATTCTGCCAGCAAAAGCTGCTTCTAAGGCCAACAGCCCAAACGCCAAATAACACACACACACACACACACACACACACACACACACACACACACACACACACTCTGCCTTCTCTTTAGATTATCCACGTCCTCTAACGGTAAAATGAAATCTGACACGTATAGGAT
>NW_011346591.1:0-18016 GCF_000735185.1 Notothenia coriiceps | reverse complement strand
CACACACACACACACACACACACACACACACACACACACACACTCTGCCTTCTCGCTCCTCAGGAACATGAGAGCTGGCTCTAACTCACAGGCTGGTAAAGCTGTGGTGGACAGCAATCTTGATCTGACAGGATTAGGCTACTTTTATTTCCCCGAGAGCCACGGGGAGAGGGGGGAGGAGAGGGACGTGGGTTAGGGTGAGCGTGCGGGTGGATGGGGGGACTAAAATCCTTCTACAAATGTCAGACAACGATTGGTTGACCAGAGGCCGCGGAGATACACACTCACACACAAGCACTTGTAAGATCACACACTCATAAAGACTGCAGAAAAAGTGCCACCCAGAGAAGAGACTCATCACTCCCCGTCTGATCAGTCGGAGAGAGAAGAGATGTGGGGGCAAGAAGGGGGCAAAGCAGGAGGCGGAGGGAGCGAGGGAAGGAAGGAGGGAGTAAAAGAGCGAGGGAGGGAGGGAGTGAGGGAGGGGGGATTACACAATTATTCAGATAACAGCTGGGTATAATCTAGTGGCAGATGTCTCTCGGTCAACAATGCCCACCACACACAGGCGTGCATGTGTATGCGCACACACACACTAACAGAGCTTCAATGCTCAGCGAGCAGCCACAGAGGGAAAAAACGGCCGCTGATCAACCAGCTCCAACTACTTAACAACACAGCACTCTATCGCTCTGCCTGGGAACGCTTTCGTTTTTTTTACCAGATACTGCTTAGATGAAGAAATCTTGAAAAATAATGACACAGAGCATGTTTTCTCTTCAATATAAAATGTCTAAAATAAATACACACAAGTTGGGAAAGCGACGACCTGTTTGCTTTTCTTCTCTTCCGACAGCCGCCTGAAAAACAAAACCTAAAACCCGAGGAATTCTGTCCGAGGAGGAGAGAGGTGGAGGGTCACCGGTTGATTGACAGTTAATTGTAGTTGCACACGCACGCGCACACACACACGGGAAGTGTACACACATGCAGAACAGCATCCCTCCCGTCTGTGAGTGATCTCCAAGACTCCCGATAGTGGCTCTAGCAGCAGCAGCAGCAGCAGCTACCCCNNNNCCCTCCCCTCACTGAAAGGGCACTATAGAAGCCATAGAGTCCGCACCCCACTGGGCAGAGCCTGTACAGTCTCTTCACCTTGAGAGCCACAGCAGGAGAAGGAAGAAGAAGAAAAAGAGGAGGAGGACAGAAGTTGACAAGACGGAGACAAAGAGAGCATGTGGTTCCTTTTCTATAGGCCAGATCATATTCATTATATTTACTCAAAAAAGATTATATTTCTTTGAAAAAGTTTTTGGACAAACTTAATTCCCGAGCGAACAAATCTTCATGTGAGGGTACGCATAGTGGAGCAGGAAGCGAGGGGCGGCCCAAGCAAGTAGTGAGAGCGAGCTCTGTCAATCCATCATCCCAGGCAGCCTATTGTGATTTGGTTTAACACTGGTTAACAGCTCGTCCTGTCAGGGGATGGATCATCCCACAGCGCCTCACATGCTAATAGCTTAAGTAGGCATCCCATGTCCCCCGGAACTAATACCATAAATACTAATACCATAAAAGAGCGGTGCGCCAACGCTCCAGCCTCACTTTCGCCTGCGTTAGCCAACATCCCGATACTTTACGGATTAGAAAAACATAATGAGATGCATATGGTTATTACCTCCCTGGTCCAGGGTGGCTAAGAACAGGGACAAGGGGAAAAAACTGCATTACTAATTTCCTATCACCATATGTTAATGTTAAGTAATCCTGGTTGAGGCAATTCAAACACTCTGATGCAAATCAAAAACTAAAAAATGCTAAAATAAATCTGATTTATGGCAGATCTGATAATGTCAGTCAGGATTGAGGGAAATCAAACCAAATGAGAAAGATGTCTTAATATTAGGTGGTGTTATTTGTCACAACAGGAAATGTGAGATGATCAAAAACTGATTTGAGATCAATCAGGTTGAAGTTGTGTTTAAGGACCTGGATATGATTCCCTGTGCGCTCCTCCTCTTCTGGAAATCTCAGCATTTTATCAGAGCGCTCATTCGTCCGCTCGGCAGTTTTTTACCGCCGCAGCACTACGGACAAACGAGCACTCCAGAGCTGCGTAATGCGCCTCTACAGTCAGTTTATGAAATGTGCAAAAATGCGTGTGCGTGCATCCGTGTGTGTGTGTGTATCCATAACACTGCGAGTCTTGCGCTTCCCAGCTGTCACCTACCCTTCACAGCCATCCTTTCAATACACATTAAAGCAGTGCTGCAGAAAGTTTAGTCACATTGTTGTTCTGAACGAAGCTTTCCACTGATCTGCTCCCTCGGTTCCCCCCGCTCGATTGACGGCTGCCCTGTCAGTTTGTCGCGGCGCTTTAGAAAACACCAACGGCTCTCTGATGAAGTGCTTACAAAAGGTCATAGGGTGGAGGCGATGGAGAGGAGGGGAGCCGACTACTGAGAGAGAGGGAGGCAGGGGAGAAGGAAAGGGAGACGGGACGGAGTGAAGGAAAATCCATAACACAAATACAGCTGTCAGAAGCAATGCAGAGTTAGCAGGGGACACAGCGACCGATGGGAGCTTTTTCATGAAGACGCTCTGCTCGAACACAACAGGCTCACTTTTCAACACCGCTCTGGTATTTCCTTCGGCTTCAGCCCACCATCTCATGTGCTCTACCTGGCTCTCCCGCTGACCTAATGACTCTTTCTCTCTCTCTGTGGACTCACACTTGATAGGTCCGACTGCCTAACTTCCCGATCTGTGCTCTCATTCTCCTTCAGCTCCAGCCACGGCCTCAGGTGCCAGGCGTACTCTAGAGAGGCTGATCTAATGCTTCCTCAGCTATAATGACCCACGCCTAAAAAAACACTCGCACTGCCGTTTCCTTCGCTTCTATCAGCCTTTCACTCATACGTTATATCTCTCGCTCCGTCCCTCTTCTGCTTCCCTTTCCCCCCCCGTGTCCATAGGAAACAGTCTCTTCCGCTCTGAGCTGCTGGGTCACTCCTTCCCACATCCATCAGCTGTTAATGGGCCCGTGCTCTGAGGGGATGGAGAAACATCTCTGAGCCACCCCACACACATATAAAAGCTCATCGGAAACGCATGGAAATGTTAATGACCACAGGCTAAACCACTGTGTGAAGCAAAAATGATTAGCTTATCAATCAAAGAGGGAGAAAAGTGCGTAGATTTTAAAGAATGAGGTTGGGACTGCGAGCGGGGCTGCTGTCATCACAAATGCGATGACAGCTCTTTTAAAAGACACAAAAGGCTAAAGACAACAAAGGAAAAATGTCTCTCTCCCTCTCACAGGTGGTCAACTTCCTAATAACCACTTAAAGGCATCTTCCCGCTCCATTTTCTCTGCTGTCCTGCAACTTTCCTGCGCGACACCGCCTTCTGACCCGTCATTAAAAACACATCTCATCTTTGGAAAACGTGTGGGATTTATGATATGCACACACCGACAGACACACACAACTATTCAGCCCTCGACTTCTCCTGAATAACAGGTTCAATTAGAACCACATGTATAATCAGGCCTCAGACTACAGCAATGTGGCGGCACTTTCACTGTGCAGTCAATCACTTCAATACACAACCAGAGCACTCCCCCACTTGATACATAACACCTTCATTTAATCCATTAATTTGTCAATTATATTTTATTAACATATTTTTAAAGAGGTAACAAGCCGTTTTTGCTATTGTAATGCTACTCAGTGATTACACATGGAGACGTGTAGATTTCCATTTTCTAATTTTTTAAATCACAACGAAAATCCCTAAAAATCTAAGATATACTAAATTATAAGACGTTTCACTTTAAGACATGTTTAAACAATTGTCACAACCTATAGAATAGCTTACCCTACACCATTTTCACATTTAAAAGCCCCAAAAATGTTCAGCTCAAAAGCGCACACCGTAACGGAAGCTGCAGAATCAAGACTTTCAATAATTCAATCTTTTTTTTTTGTTATGCTTTCGCTCCATGCACAGTGACATGTTTTGCTTTTCTCAAAACCCATCTAAAAGATATCGACAATTTAACCATTTCAGCTTTTTTGAGCAAGTAATGCACTGAAGTGCTGCAGTAGAAGTAAACCTGTGAGTATCCATCACAGGTCAAATCCTACATGTATAGCAGAGTTGTATACGGGTGCTCTTCAACATCACTTTGGTGCCAAAAGCCCACTCAGACTTGTGGGCTTGGGAGCAGGAGGGCTCTAATGAGGGGAGAGCGAGAGATGGAGAGACGGACAGGCGAGCCATCAACGCTACCGACGCACAGGACATTTAAAACTTCAAATACTGTCCATTTTCACTCAAGCAGGACAGGTGAATTGAGAAAAAGCACTCTTGTGCACACACACTCCCGCACTCAGATATATACACTCTTCCACACATACATTCACACACGCTCATGCTGGAGGTAAGGACTCTCTGAGTGAGTTTATGGACTAACACAATCATGTTGCTGGCTTTTAATCCTGCTTGAAGGGGTTTTAAAGCGCATGAGATTCACAGCCGTTAATGCCCGTCTCTAGACGGTCTCATACATGTGCCGGAGTCACACACCGGAACACAGTCACACACACACTGGCCGGGCTGAAAATCATAATTTAAGTGATGTGTCAGTAAGCATAACAGAAACAATTGTCTGCTGGAGGACAGAGTCTGAAACTGATAAAAATCAGCAGCACATGAGCGACTCTTACAAACAATGAAACAAAACAGGACATGGAAAAGACACAGCTGTCGAGAGGAGGCAGGAAAAAAAGGCAAAGAAGGAAAAGTGTTGAGGCAAGTCAGATGAAAAAAGGTGGCAATGCTGAGGCAAACACACGGACGCACAATAGCCGACAGAGAGCAGAGTCAATCTGTCTCTGACACCTCTGGCTTCCTGCACACATACACTCTCCTTTAAAACCAAATTCTCAAAAACTCTTTTATCTCATTGTTTTATTTCCATGAAAAGCCTTTACCGATGTGATGAATTTGCAAAGCACATCATAAATGATAACTTTACAATGAGCTTTTACTGTTGGTAAATGCTGCAGTATTCAAGTAGAAGTCATTAAAATAAAAAAATCCTCTACCTATCAGCAGTGTCTCGCTGTTCTCCCTGAGTTTTATATTTGTTTCTTTTGAAGGTTTGTCAGGCCATTTTAAATAAAATGTACAATTCACTAAATTGTTCAGTAATCTTAATTTTGTTGGAAATCCAAACATGGTTGTTTTACAGTATTTGAGACATGTCAGCTGCCGAGCCTTCACTGTGCCAGAGAGAATTGAAGCAGCTGGAAGAACATGTAGCTACATGCATTTTTAAAAGAAAGTCAAAACTGGATTTTTTTCCCCCATGTTCCTGGAAAATCATTTCAGCTAATTCAGCATTTAAGAATGATCTAACTGTGAGATGCTGTCAGCTTACATTTGTGCTAATTGTTGTCACACTATAAAAATTGGTTCAGGTGTACAGAAATGCAAATTGTGGACCAGTTGCATTTCTATCTTTGTAAAAATAAAAAAATCTTAAAATTCAGATATTGATCAAAAAATATTTAAATAAAACTTTTAAAACATTGATGCAGATTTGTATGAAGGCTTCGCATGAATGTGTTATTCATCTAGGTGAAATACACTTTTTTCCTAATTCTGCAAACACCTTACTCCTGGGACTCGAAGCCACCACAAAATACCTGCTTTCCTGTCTGACACCAGAAATGTGACAAGGTCATAAAACGTGATGAAGAGCTTTTTCATTCCCGCTGGATCTTCTATTAAAGTGCAATTAAAAGTGTGTCATCGCGTCGCGGAAATGCCACCACAGAGGACAGGAGGGGGGTGGTGGGGCGGAGGGAGGGGGGACACAACAGGAGGGAGAGGACACAGTAAATAAAATTAATTATGCCAAATGCCCCGGCGCCCATCAATCACGGGGCAATAATGCCCGTGTCAGGGTGTGCACCCACACGGCCTGTATGCTTTCTCTCAATGACAGACAACTAACAGCGATTAATTGTCGTTTCATCTCTCCCTCTTTTTTGTCTGAACCCTTCCATCACGCGGGACATGAGTCCATCTGACACGAGGGAATGTTGTGATGTTTCATATTTGATTTCTTTAGTTTTATTTTTAGGTGGGAAAGAGGAAAATAACAACTTATTTTTAACAACACTTACTGATGTTACATGTTTTGTGTTGTGTTGTGGGCAGTCGCGCAAATTAAGGGTGGATTTTAATCTGTTTATGTCATTGTAAAATGTTATTTTAAAAATTATAGTTCCGATAATACTTATTTTTTTCTCTATGAAGAAAATAAAATGTTCCTTTGTGGTGTGGGCCTGATTTCAGGCGGTTTGTGACTGCAAAAAGAAAGGGAAAACATGGGTCATGCAGAGGTTCCATATAGACTTTAACCCCCTCAATTTCTAAATGTATAACATTCTCTAAGTCTGTTTTAAATATGTGGGCCTCTTTGTATAGGTTTTCATATAGAACGTTTTATTTTTATTTAGTGCCATCAGTTATGAATTATGAATAAATCAAACGCATCGGTGTTATAATGCACTAATTATCACTGTCAAATTAGATCCGTTTCAATATTCTCCGTTAAACTTTATTATGCTTTAACAACTTTTCTTCACGTCCTGTTGTTAAAACCCTCGATTCAAGGGCTTTATTGTTATTTATTTAATCCGATGAGATTATGGAAACAACAAAAAACTCTGAGGCTATTTAACGCGGTTCCGATTTCAAAAGTCAAAATGGTTTGAAAAGAAAGTCCCCTGACCTATTGACAATGCCCCAAAAAAAGAATGTTCCCCTATCGTTAAACAAGGGGTGTATATCCTCGGTTAAGGATTTAGAGCATTTTTTAATTAAAAAAGTTATCGTTACATTTTCCCAAAAAAAATGGATATAATAGGAGACAGTGCTCAACGGCTGAGAGTTAAACAGGTAAAGCGATGACAAAGCACTCTGACACGGGTGTGTAAAATGATCACCACATAACCTACGGTGGTGTTTATTATCAAATCCCTTAACAAGCGCTAATAATGGCAACGCAAAATTAAATTCTTGCCTCCATTCAAATCCCGACATTGTAGTTAATCCTAACCTGGGAGATACACTTTGTGTTGTTCCTCGGACAATGACACTTTCTATAAACACCGGTCTCTCAGTGCACTAAACTGCTTCGATCAATTATAAGAGTTCAGATAAATTGAACATTAAAATAAACCTCGTTTGAAATAAACCACATTTTGACTCTGTGTATAACAAGTGTGGAAGTTGCGAAGAAATCGCAAGAAAGTGGATGCACCTCTATTGTAGAAATTGATGGAAACTTCAAAGAGGATTTAAAAACGTGGCTGATAAATTTAGCATTCAACGATCCGGTGAAAAGAAAGTTACAATGTAACATGAGGGAAGTCACAAAGAGGGAAACACCGCGTGTGCCAGCCTTTATAATAGTCTCTAATACTGTAATATATTTTAAGGCTGACTTGGAGATGTTTCACAAACAATGTCCGATGAAAAAGTTGAAGTTCGAGTTGTTTTGCCTTTTACTAGACTAATGTGTGTGTCAGAGAGTTTCAATGGAAGCACAGAGTGAGGAAAGAGTGAGGAAGGTTAAAACAAAGTGGGAAAGGAAAGTGTAGATAATGCATCAACCTGTTCTCTTGTTTTCTGAAGAAGTCAACTTTCACGCCAGTGGTTGGACCATGTGGACAGCCCCGCTTCTGCACCTCGAGCCCCCGATGCGTCCACTCTCTCGCGGCGACAAAGGGGGACACAAACCGACGAAAAAAATCTCAAAAAAAGAAAAATGGAAAGGAACAGAGAGGGGAGAGAGAGACAGAGAAATCTAGGATCTAAGACCGCAGGACCATTACTTTAAACGACAAAGCGTGCTCGTTAGTCCTTTCCTTTTCCCTTTTGTGTGCGTCCTCTCTCCTCGGAGTGGCCCCTCTGGAGTGAAGTCAGAACAATACTGCCGCTAAAACTCTGGCACTGTGCGCAAGTTGCCGCGGAGAAAGCGCGCAGCTTCTCGTCTTGTTTTGTTGCGTCTGCTTCCCCTCGCTATCTCTTCGAGAGGCTTCTTCAGCGCGAACAAGCTCTCCACCGGTCCTCACTTTTTGGCATCCCGTCTGTTGCTTGCTCGTTCGCTGGAAATCAGGGTTGAATCACTAGGGCTGTGCGAGTGAACGAGTGTGGAGTGTGTGTGTTGCGAGAGAGACAGTTTGCTGCTGCGCTACCGTAATTACTCTAAAGCAGGTGCGCGTTTTTCATCGCTTGCCCTATCCTCGCAAAGCCCTGGCGCACAATAGGAAAACAGCAGCCGGTTTGAGGTATCTCTCGCTCTCTCTCCCAGTGTGTGTGCGTGTGCGTGTATGTGTGCGTGTATGTGGGCGTGTGTGTGTGTGTGTGTGTGTGTGTGTGTGTGTGTGTGTGTGTGTGTGTGTGTGTGTGTGTGTGTGAGGCGAAGGCACTGATCTTTTGACCTCTCTTTGCATCCTGGCTGAGTTGTGCTATTGTGGAGGCAGAGAGGAACAGATGTTAGCCTGCACAGAGTTTGAGCTCAAAAACCGTCAGAAACAAAGCATGATCACACAAACTGAAGCAGCCTGATATTTAAAAACACTTTGATTTTCTTTAAACACTTGTTAATTTCAGAGTTTAAAAAATGTGCATCGGTTTATATACAATTTACATAAAGTCTATTTTGCATTTTTTTTCTGCATTTTTCACTCTTGAAACACCTTTTGGTGATACAAGTGTCATCTATTAACTGCATGGAAGCCTTTATTGATTAGTGCCAAAAAGAGTTACCACAACCTAAGAAATGCTGCATTCAACAAATAAAAAAAAGGCATAAAATCATTTCAAATGGGTTATTTCTTGTTTTACACTTACCTTGCGAATAGACAGTTATATTGTGATTGGACAATTTTTACCGTCTCCCTACCTCACTATGTCCTTTATGTATTTTGGAAGCCTGACAAATCCTTTTGCAGAGTTATTACCACCTTTTTTTCTTCACCTCACCACCACATTCATTTACTAATTGACAGCATAATCAGTGTTGAGATTACTGTCTCTGATGAAATTTGGAAATTACATCATACCTGTCGCAGAAAAAGTGAGAGAAAAAAAAAAGAGTGCCATAACTCATAAGAAGATCTTAGAATAATTTTGCTTTGGCCATTAAATGAGATTCTGCCCTCCTGCCTTTGCTCTATCTGAGCTTTTACCATTGGAAAATGATGGCAGTCCATCACAGCACCACCCAACAATGGGCCACGGCCGCAGTAAATCACAACACATTCATTAGCACGATCAATACCACTAAAATATGTGTGTATGTGTGCAAATGTTTAGGGTGTGTGTTTGTGTGTGTGAATCTAACTACTACATGAGCACCCATATTTTATTTTATACTCACCTCTCTTCTGAGCCTGACAGTGTCTTTTGCCAGGAACACTTTGTTATATATCTCCAATAAATCTCAAGAGGAGTGGCGGGCGCTAATGTGAGGAACTGGACGGTGATCAGTGATGCTTTTTAAGTGGCCGTTATCATCAAGGTGCACTTCCAAGTTTGATTGAAAAAATTAGACGGTGTTATTAAAAGAAAGTTTATAACTGGACACCAGTGTGGGTACGTATACTCTAGTGACAAACAACCTCAATCTTATAACTAAAGATGTGTCGGATTTTATTATGATCCCCATTAGTAACTGAAACAGCTACTCTTCCTGAGGTCCACAGAAATAATGACAACAGATAATACACTAACAGACAAAACAACCAAATGATAGGAAAATAATATACAAGAGAAGAACAATAGAGAGCGAAGAGACTGAATCATCTTTGTGCTTGCTGTTGTGTAACTGTTGACATTTTTACTAAAGATATCAATCACCCACGCCTGTTTGGAGAATCATGATTTGTTGTTGTTTGCCTGTTTTAGCTCATTGTTGCATAAAATTACAAGATTAAACAGAGCACAGGAAACTCAATAAGACTCCGCATTGCCTAAATAAAGCCGAGCCAGGCTGGGCTAAAGCGGGCCAAAAATGAAACCGAAAAAAAAAGAAAGGGCTGGCGTGGACATCTTAAGTCCACACCTTCCTTCTTGTTCTCTGTGAAAAGAGAAAAGCGCTGTTTGGCCCTCTCACCCATCTCCAATTCCCATTTAGGAACCCTTCTCTCCCTGTTAATCAGGGGAAATAATTATCAAAGTGGACAGGTAATTAAATTAAAACATAAGTGGCTACATGAGCTGGGTTGGCTGTACTACAAGGTTTTCCCTGGCTTAATTAAAGAGAAATATGGGAGAGCTCACCCACAGTGTCACAGAGCTGGGAAAAAGGCAGAAAAAAAAGCCCCTGCCACTAACTTGAATAACTCAATGTGATCCTTTAAACGCAGGATTTTAGATTGATAAAAGAAAAAGAGCTGATTCTGGCCTGAGTGGAAATGTGGGGGAGAATTCTTCTCCAGTGCTCATTCCTGAACGTATCAGCCCCGCAGAACGTGTTGTTTGTTTGCGTATGAGAGCAAAAGCACATGTGTGGCAGAGGAGCGTGAGGCGAGGGAGCGCAGAAATGTGTGGTAGACGCATTAAAATCTGAAAGCTTTAGCAGCCATCTGGGAATAATGTCGTAAAATAAAGACACAATAAAATAAAACTTACTGCTGTTGATGTTTACAAACAACCCCCACAAAATCTCCACAATGCCTTGAGAGTCAAACCCAAAAAGAGGTCTCACAACACACACAGCCACACACACACACACACACATACACAAATAAACAGACCCAGAGCGGTAAAGCAGCGCAGAGACCATATTATCCAAACATTCACAAACACACTCATATGTGCCCACACCCACTTTGGTACACATATGAGTGTGCATGTTTACAAATAAAGAGACAAAGTGGGAAGGCTGCATATGCACACTCACATAAACAAACACACACACACAAACAAACACACACACACACACACAAATACCACTGCCGCCTCTGTGGTTATGCA
Source organism: Notothenia coriiceps (assembly GCF_000735185.1). NCBI lineage: Eukaryota > Metazoa > Chordata > Actinopteri > Perciformes > Nototheniidae > Notothenia > Notothenia coriiceps. The sequence continues at coordinate 6,955 of NW_011346591.1, read as the reverse complement.
AAAGACAACAGAAGACTGTCTGAAACTGCTTTTCTCAAGGATGGGTGTATTACAATAATAAATGACTGTGTGTGTGTGTGTGTGTGTGTGTGTGTGTGTGTGTGTGTGTGTGTGTGTGTGTGTGTGTGTGTGTGTGTCTAGCCCCATTACAGACAATAGTTTCAGCATCGCTCTCCGAATATACTCTGATTGCTGGAGGACAATCAACACCTGCTTTCCATTAGCAGGTGTTTCATAAACATGTTTACTGTCACAGCTGCTACGTGTCTCACAAAAACAGACACACACACAAACACTCTAAAGTGAGACATGCTAAGAGTGTGTTTATCACTACTCTCTCCTTTCCTTGGCCTTTAGTTGGAAGGGAATAATTAGGGAGTCCCAGCCAAGGCAGTGGTGTACGTGTTAACAAGCTGTTTTAACACACACTCACACACTTCTTCCCATAGGCAGGGACAGCCACAGAGAGCCAGAGAGGATCTTGTTCTATGCCTCAAGGACTCACTTCATTTTGAAACACCTCTGACCCACAAGTGGAGTCCAAAAACAAGCCTTTACCTTTTTTGTTAGCCTTTGTGTGTTAATCTGACAGGTACACACATCAGCAAGGCTCAAACAGAACAGCCAGGACTGCAACTGAAGAGTTAAAAAAGAAAAAAGCCAGGGAAATATTCATTCTAAATAACATCCTCTCTTTACAAAATTAAGTAAAAAATAGAGGAATGTATTTATGGATGAAGGATCAACCGTCAAATAATTTCCCACGTACGTAACCTATTCTAACTTTATTAGGGAATGTTGCTGTTTCTAAAACACCCTTGGAGTTTGAGCTTTTTGGGAGATACCATTAGATTCCAGTTCATATGCATTGATGCATCAGAGAGCAATGGAGATTTACTTCTGCCAATGAGTGTGTGTTTTCTGATGTTCTGGCAGTAAAGTGATTTAATTACACCACATCTGAGGCAGTGAATGTACATACACACATTCCCACACACACATGATTGTATGTTACACAGTGACATGAGGAGGAGGAGGAGGAAAGGGAAGGAAGGAAACTGTTGACAAGTGTTTGAAAATGCTAAAGTTATTAGAATGTGTATGCGGCGTAAGAGTGACAGTACACACCTGGGATTCAAAGAAGGAAGGGAAAATGGAGATTATGGATGATTTTAATACATAACGCTTTATGTTACACGTGTTATTTTCTAATTTGTACTTACATGTCACTTTCTTAGCTTTCAATTTTTTATAAAATGCATTTGCTTTGCCGTTTTGAATACCATATGCACATTGTTTTGTAAAACTTACAATATATCTGTGGCAGTAAGGTAAAACTTGAGCATGACACTGTAAACTTGAGCGGTTAACATAACATTTTAAAATATGGCTTATTAGGAGTTATATAAAAATGACTGTAGTTAAAAACCAATGTAGGGCTCAAAGTAAATACTCAAGTACTGCTCTTTAGCACAATTATGATTTACATGGTTTTACTTGTTTTTTTTAACCATATATTTTACATTTAAGAAGCCAATATTGTACTTTTTCACTAAGCTAACCTTTGGCGCTAGGGGTTTAATATCTTAGTTACCAGTTAATTAGCCATTTTTAATTCAGATACATTTTACAAAAATAAATCATCAAATGAATTATGATGGATTACTATGGATTAGGCACCCTGCAGGTTGGAATTATCCCAGTCGTTACCAGCAGTACATTAGTGGTTCTTATACATTAATACATAACAAATCTAAGAATATAACATTTTAGTGAGATGGTCCATTCTGCATTATTACTTTAAAGCATGTATTGATGCTAATGCTTACTTCTACTTAAGTACAGTGCAAATATGAATGCAGGACTTTTTCTTAAGTGAGAGATGATACTTCTTCAAACGCTGGTTAATGGGTCAAGTTAACCAAGTACTCTGTCTGTACAATATTCCTCCAAACTGGGTCAATTTTATCCAGTGATATTTAAGTGTGTGGCTGTGTGTGACACGACCTCAATGACGCCACACGCAGGGCGACATGAAGGAACTGTGCCACTCTTCATGTCCGTCTGTCCATTTATGTGTAACTCAATCCAAGACATTCAGGATATATCCCTGAAACCCTATCCCTTCATCTGCTCACATGCAGGACATACAAACACACGTCAAGAAGACACACACAAACACACACACACACACACCGACACACACTTTGAGCTTTCCAGTCCCTCCCTCGGTGCGATCTTGTATCAAAGCAAACAAATGACATGCTGTCTTCTCCTCTCTCCCCCCACTGTCTTTTTTGATGTGTGGTTGTGTAAAATGACACGCCGTATCTCTCCAGCTGACATTATCACTCGCCAGCGCGCTCACATCTTCCGGGCCGCACGCCTTTCCCACAGGACTCCCTACAGCAGGGGTCTTTGTCTCCGAAAGCATCGCACACACACACACTCACACACACAGAAAGATGTGGAAAAGCCTCTATGATTTTACCTCTGCATTGTGCCGTCAGTGACTGGTCCGAGGAAGGAGAGAGGCTGGGACGGAGGGATGGAGAGGAAGATAGGATTGACTTTCTGTAGCAACCTTTACAGTGTGTGTGTGTTTTTCTCTTTTTTGAAGATGGGATGTATGGCATTTCTCTGCAGAGGAGTTTTTTTTTTAACGCAGCAGAGAGAGATGTAACCCGGAGAGCTCTGTCACATTAGTGTGGCCATCAGTGTTAAGCTGACATATATAACAGCCCTGATACAATAACCAGCTCAAGACTCTATCACAAATGTGGCGATGGGTTGATAGATGGCAGGGATAGTGTTTGTTTCAAAGGAGCAACATTGAAAAGTGAAGAAGATAACATGAAGAAATTACAGTAAAATCTATTTTCATGTGGCTTTTAAACACAAAATGAAAGTTATTTTATATATATATATAATGTGTTAGAAAGAGGAAAGATCAAAAGGTGACAGACATTTAAAAATGGACAAAAAAGTATAGGTACAAATAAAGTAAAAACATATTACCAATGAAGCTTCATCCCATTAATCTCCACTCTGGCTGAACTCCTTGTCCTTTACCAAGCACTTCAAAGGAGCCCCAATTGAAACACAAATACAATAAATGAAAGCACTATAACGTTATTGACATTGAAAATACTCAATTTTCTTTCAGTTATTTCAAACATCATTGAATGCAATATGGAACGCAACAACTCATATAAGTTTTGAACTGGAATTCACTTTGACTGGTTGGGGACATTGACCAAATCTGTTTGTCTGAGTGAACTGTGGTTGTGAAAGGCTCAATGATTTCCTTTGACGTAAACATCTCCTCTTCTTTAAGTCCTTTTAGCCATCTTGAAGGAAACACACTGAAACATGCCCATCGTTACAGCGACAAGGATGCAGTGGCAGTCTGTTCATGAATATGACTCATTTTTATGTTGTCCTTGTGTTTTTCTTCAAAAGACATACACACAGAAAATGTGCCACAGATGGACAAAAAACATCTCTTTTTAAATATGCAAGCATTTATTCAGCTTCTAAAAGTGCACTTACAACACACTTCAAGATGATCTGCAATTAGGCATAAAAACACACAAAGCAATCATATGTTAAGTTAAGTCAAATGTGTGTTTATGAATACATATTTAAATAAACACAACTTTTTTTGTATTTAAATATGAATACATATTTAAATACAAATAAAACATGAAATAAAAAACATCCCCTGACCACCCGACCAATGACGAATTAAATAAAGCTCATGTGCTTATTTGAAGCTGATGTGTTATAAGGTTTAAGAGATTTTTATAAAGAAACAAAAAGACACTTTTAGCCAAAAGAAGTCTTCATGTTCATTCAATACCTTTTTCCTTTTTGACAAAAACGCTTACATCTGTGAAGGTTAACATTTCCAGCATAGCGGGATAGTAACAATTACTGTTACACATCCAGTATGTGAGAAATGCACATTAGATTCCATCAGCCTTTCAGCCTTACAGGTCACTTGTGTGTGTGGGAGGGACAGGGACCTGAGTGTGTGTGTGTGTGTGTGTGTGTGTGTGTGTGTGTGTGTGTGTGTGTGTGTGTGTGTGTGTGTGTGTGTGTGTGTGTGTGTGTGCGTGTGCGTGTGCGTGTGCGTGTGCGTGTGCGTGTGCGTGTGCGTGTGTGCGTGCGTGTGTGTGCACTGCGGAGAGAAAAAGAAAGAGGATGAAGGGCATCAGAGGTCGTCAAATTGCCACGGTGCTTTTTGTCCTGTCAAACGCTCATGCGAGTCAGTCTTGAGTGAATTTCAATAATCATCCTGAAGGACTTTTCTTCTTGGGCCACATTCTGCTAAATGTATCTCTCTGCTTCTAATTCCCCTTCACAATACGTCTGGCTCAGGCTACTCATCATGTCATTGGTCCCTTTTCTATTCCCCTGTGTTTGATTCTGACAAATACATGGATTATCGGCCAGGGGGATTTTTAAATATATGGCTAATGTGAGCTTTCATGCCTGTGCTTTAATCTGCGGAGTATTTAAAACCAATCTTAAGGACGGGAGAAAACGCAGAGGTCAGGCTTTTTCCTGCGCCCCGTGCCGGAGAAAAAGAGAGGGAGCGAGATTGGGAGAGGGCGATGGTGTTCAAAGTGAAAATGGAAGTGAGGAAAAGGGAAGTAAGAGAAAGACAATAATTTCACTTCTATTTAAATTCCATCCAGGATTAACTGTAGAATCGCAGGTATCAAACCTCATCTGGCGCGGCGGCTAAAGAGAAAGAGAAAGTTGGTCTCCTCGCTGTGTCGGTTTGTGATAGAAATAAAGAGAGAAAGATGTGAGGGTAGCGGTGCTTCCCTCTCCCTTTTTTCACTTATCTTGTGCCCTCCTATCCCAAGGAAATTGGACGTTAAATGCAAAAATATATCTCACATTTGGGGGGCAATGACACAGTAGTGTGAGGGATGAAAGCTCCATCATGTGCCTGTCCGGCTGCTCAGCTGTCAGAATGACTTTTACAATTCAAACGCTTTCCACTCCTTATGACTGTCTTTCTTCCACCTTTTCTTTCATCTATTTCCTTGTTTCTGTTCCTCTCTTGTCCTCGTGTCTCCTGTCCTCTCTTCCCTCTTCCTTTCTTGTCATCTTGTGTACATATGAAAGGCAGACGGGGCCTTTGGCAGCCAGTCAAACATGAACGAGTGTGTGTGTGTGTCTGTGAGAGTGCGTGTTGGGCTAAAGAGCAGAGGGTGATTTGCAGCATTACCTCTACAGCTTTAAACGGCATCAAGCAACTTGCAGACCTTTTTTTATGACTGTGATATGAGGTACTTAACATATTACTGCCATAAAGTGCAACAGACGCAGGGGTCGAGGAACTTGCACACACAGACACGAACGCACACCGAGGAGGGCTGGTGGTGGAGTTGGAGACAGATGTATGTATAAGCCGGGCGAAGTTTTTATGATACTCATGCGCTTCACCCGGGATAATAAAGTGGGCCAAGGCTGATATCATCTGATACACTTGTTTGCTCGCCAACCATACAATCACAGTCTTTCCCCGCTGAGGAAGCATTCAAACTGCTATTTGAACATCAATGCAGCATGCAAATAACATTCACCACCCCTTTTCACATCAGATAAGATAACCCACAACGCCGCGTCGAGCAGCGCAGGGATGTGTTTTGCATCCTAAGGCTACGCGGCTGTTACAAAACATCATAATGAGCCCTCTCAGCAAGTTCCTTTGGAAAAAAAGAGGAAGAAGTTAGTTTGTATGTATAGTATGTGTGTGTGTGTGTGTATGTGTGTGTGTGTGTGTGTGTGTGTGTGTGTGTGTGCGTGCGTGCGTGCGTGCGTGCGTGTGTGTGTGTGTGTGTGTGTGTATGTGTGTGTGTGTAAAAGCACGCAGAGATGTAATGGTAAGAGAGAAGGAGATGGATGGAGGATTAGAGAGGGGGCTGGAGGGGTGAGGAGGCCCTTTAATTTGGAAAGTTTGATGGGAATGACGCACATCTGGCTCCCCGAGATGATGGATTCTGCTACACATGCAATATGGGAAAGTGATCCGGCCTTCTTTTGCTTTCGTCTATCTTCTCCCTCCTTCTGCAGTCCACAGTCCCTTAGCCAAGCCTTCCATATCATCAACACGCAACAGATTTTTCCAACCTCGCCTCTCGCCCCCTTCACTTCCTCCTTCCTGCTGCCCTGACTCCTTCAGTTGCCGAGCTGCAGCACCATGTCTCAGCCCGAGGCTCTCGTGTGATACGTGAGAGAAAGTCACAGCTCTGTCCAGCACACTCAAAACATATTAACCAAGCTTCAGACTCTAATATGTTTTGCTGATTGCCATTTTATGATAATTTGTATTTGCGAGAAGAGAACACATCCATCAGCTGTACATGTGTGGCCAGGCGTTATAAAATAATTCTTAATTTTCGCTCAGTTTCATGCCCCAATTAACATTTTGGTAGTATTTGCAGTTTGTCTAGACTAGAGCATACAATGTTTGTGTTTACTATTGAAGTAATAATCTCTGGGGACTGTGAGCACATTTATCAATGTGTTCAGAGCCTGAACATAATGAGAGACACAGACAAATTGAAATAACATGATTTTATTCCATCATAAGATCTAGAATGTTTTATTGTCTGTGCAATTAGCTAAGTAGCTTTTTTGTGTTGCTTTAGAACTGTCAGTGTTTCAGTGTTTCAGGAAATGTACTCATATCTGGTTGAAATTAGTTAAATGATGGCTTTTGAATGTGTGGTGAAAGGATTAGTTATATGCAAGGTCTCCTGATGTTGCTGTTCATTACCTATTTGCATTGCAGTACCAGGTGAGTGCAGGTGTCTCAGTGTGATATTGTTTTAGATAATTAGTCAAGTGCTAGTGTGTGTGTGTGTGTGTGTGTGTGTGTGTGTGTGTGTGTGCGTGCGTGCGTGCGTGCGTGCGTGTGTGTGTGTGTGAGTGA
>NW_011346590.1:10124-24224 GCF_000735185.1 Notothenia coriiceps | reverse complement strand
CGTCTATTTTATTGTCTTTTTCTGACGCTTTAAAATACTGCCAGACTGGTGAAGCCATTTTGGCGAGCTTGTTTTGCCGCGCACAGAGAAAAGTGTCATGTATTTTACGTCATAATTTTACGTCATGCGATCGGCTCTCGCGATCGGCATTTTTAGAGAGCACCGATTGATCGGCAGAGAGTGAGTATCGGCCGATATCGTTGGGCGGCCGATCGATCGGAGGATCACTAGTTCTTTGTAATGGTCACTGATTAATTTTCTGATAATCGACAAAAAGTTTTAGGCCAGCAGAAACCTTTATCCAATGTGACTTCTATCAATAACAATCTAAATGTTGTTGTTTTGGAACTCGAGTATCTAGGGTTAGGGTTAAGCTTAGGCTACAACTTGTGGAATCCTTGAGTTGAAGGTTTGTTGTTGAAATCCTAAGTGATTTAAAAAATGCTACAATTATGTTCACATTTGGATTAATTTTAATTGGATTTTCTGACGTATCTGTTGACCTCCTTCTGAAACTAAAACAAGTTCCAACATGTTTGTCTTGCCAGTTTGTGCGATTTCTTTACAACTTAAATTTTTGGCTGTGTCATAAGTATTTAATAGCTTTTTCAGAAGTCAAAAAGTGGGTGTGTGTGGCGCTGTTGACTGGATGTTGATCTTGCAGTGGTTGTCAGTTTCTGTAACTGATTCTGTGTCTCTTCTTTTCCAGGAAACGCCCAACGCTGTTTTCCTGGTCATGGAGGTAAGTTTAGAAACGTGACTGTCTGCTCTTCTGATGATTCAGAGCTCATATCCTCTCCCATACTTTCTTTTTTAGCCTAGAAAGTAGTTGGTTAATCTTCAATGCTACAGTATGATGAGATCTCAGAACTCAGGACAAGGCGTATATTTTCATACGTATTTCTTAACAAAAAATGAAATGATAAATGATGTAACTGTTTACCCCACACTCTGGCTGTCAGCATTTGTTGTTTTTTTGGCATGCTGTCGCCCCCCTCCCTGTCATTTCCTTCCTCTCTTGTTTTTCTTCATATTGTTTCTATAAAGTCTCTCCGAGCTGGCTGACAGCCTCTGCATGCTCCCCAACTTTCCCTGGTTGTTACGCAACTCTGCTGGCTGCAGGGGAGAAAACAAACCTCAATTTACTCTCTGAAAACACACCCCTCTGCTTTCTAGGAATCCCATTCCCTGAAAGCCTTTGCTTCAAATCTTGTTTTCATCTATGTTCACACAGTTTTAGAGTATACTCCATCAATAATCCTTAGGAATTATAGCATGTTTGGATCAGCAGCCATACCAAGAGGTTACATTAATTTACAGAAAACCTTTTTTAATATGTTGTTTTAAAGCTGACAGAAGAAAGTCAAGTTAGTTATTATAGAAAAATAACTTTTTATTACAGCTATTAAATGCTTTCCAGAGTATTCTTGTAGTCATGCCCTTGCTGCAGTTCTAGGCATGGACTTCAGCCTGGTTAAATCAATACTGATGAAAAAGCTTGGTTAACTTCTGTGTAAACTGTAAGCGATCCAAACAGAATGACAACTTGATTGATGGCTAACTGCATAGCTCCCCTGGTCTGAAGCTCTATACATTCTTACCATTAAAGGGTAAAGCTTTGCTAAGCCTCAACTGAACCCTCAATACGAAGGTGACGTCAATCAAAGACTTATTACTCTGCAGTTAGATCAGCAAAAACTAAATTAGATTAAACGTTATCAGAGGCTACAATCAGGGAGTTTTTTGCAAGCTTGACAAAGGTAGTAAGGTTTTATTATGTTGCTTTTAGTGGATCATTCAGTGTTTACTTTTTCATCTCCTAGTCTTTTTAAAGTACAATGTTGTTTCAGACCACACTTACAGCTTGTTTAATATCATTACACTTTCTGCCAGAGGTTGAAAATAAAATGAAAACAGAGAATAATAGCAACATACCAGTAGTAATAATAATTCATTCTATTTAGCCTTTCAAAGCACCCAACGACAATTCATAAAATAAAGAATGAATATGCTTCTGTACAAGAACCAAGGGCTAACTGAATGGTTTGATGAGTTTAAAAATAATGTAAATAAGCTGTAGCTATCACCAGATTTCAGCATCAGGAGTCAGAAATGTTGTATCTTTCCCAAAGCGGAGAAATGTACATTGTCTATAATAATCCAGTCTTGCTTGTATATGAGTAGTGCAGGAATGAGTGCCTAAAACCTTTAAAAGAGTTTACCACCTCTGATTCCCTTGTCTCAAAGTCATTATTTCTTTTAACTTCTTTGGGGTTGGATGCCTGAAATATGATCTGTGTTTAACACAAACTTAGGAGATTTTGTTGCAGGACATACAATATGTGAGTAGACAGTCAACACCCAACTAGTGAATCTCTGAAGCTGCTATGTGTCATCAAAATGGCAGTTTCCTAAAAGTGACTGAATAAATTACTTAACTTCATCACGGCAACACAAGTTTAGCTTAGCGGTAGTGATGCCCAGCCATGCTACCGTGATATCGTTATTTCATAGCCTAGCATTAGCTTTTTACTTCTAGCGATAGCATTTCCGCTTCAAAAAGTTATGGTATGTGGCAATTATTTAGCTGAACCGAACATGTTAAGTATCATAAAGGTCTGTTGGCAAAAGATGCGATGCTAACTTCTGAGTCGCCCTACAAAAATATGTCAACCCTGCACCGCTCCACTCTATTGCTCATCCCTCAGTCAGCAGTTAACTTTATTTACAATTTCCACACCAACCTTATCCGTCTGTTCTTGTTGTCCCTCTTGAGAACTAAGCAGAGGTTGTCAGCCCAGATAAAGCTCCAGTCTGTCAGCAGATTCATTAATGATCCTGCCATTATCTGGGCTAGGATTTGAACAAACATTGTTACCCATATACACGCCGAAACATATTTGCATGCCAAATACCATAATTATGGTTCCCAACTTGACATTGCTGAGCCTGAATTTGCTGATGTTGATTGTTTCCTCTCCCCACACAGTACTGTAATGGCGGTGATCTCGCAGACTATCTGCAAGGTAAGCATCACACTAATCTGTCCGACACACACTCTCAGATTATTGTTATTCATAAAAAAAAAATACTGCAGAGGAGGAAAAGCCATGTGACGGCATCTATCATGAGTGTAGGTGTGGGAATGAGTGCACGCGATTGTGCAGTTATTATCTGTCTATGGAACAACTCTGGTTCATGGGGGGATGTTAAAGACTGTTTGTGTGTGTGTCTATGAGGGAGGATTTGTATGTCTTCATTTTTCTATGTGGGGGATGTGCGTGTGAGAACCACTACAGTTTTGCACAAAGGGTTCCTTCTTTATTCTGGAGTCAGCACAGTGTTTATCCCCGATGTGTTGGTTACTAATGAAGGTCAGACTTTCTGGTCAACAAGTTAGCTTGAACTTGAATGATGATGGACAGATGGACATTTGGAAAACAGTGTTTTAACAAAAAGGAACAATAGGAATCCAGGTGTTATCCTACTAAAATGTCTCTCACCAACAATTCAGTCTGTCTCTTGGCCAACGTATGAGATGAAGCACGTCAACACCAATATGACACATAGAAACTGATAAAAGACAAACCCACTCCGAGTAAGGTTTTAAAGACTTGTTTTGCATTAGCTCTGGGGTTAAGCCATCCTGATAGTCAACAAGATTAGAATTAAGTGAGTGAGTACCTACTTCTCAAACACATGCAGTTCATTAGACAGATTTTACACAGAATAAAAGAGAAGTTACTAAAAAGAAAGAAATAACTTAAAGTAAATACTTGCTGTTCAAGGGTTGTTTGTACTTGTAGTTTAGAGAAAAGACGCCATCTGGACAACACATAACTGCCAGTTAATTGAATTTGGGTTAAGAGTTTCCAGAAAATCTGAAGTCAAGTTCTATTTACTAGATTTCTTCTAGAGCTTTTAGCTGCATCCATTTTCAGCCTTGTCGTGATCTAGTTAGTAGACTTTGAGTTAAACAGTTTTCTGTCAAATCGTCATCATTGATGTACAATGACGCAACACAAGTTCTCCTAAACATCATCTGTACATTTTGCACATTTATGTTCAATGCAACCTCTTTCTTTTTTTACAACTTCCTCTTACTGTGTGTATGTACCATTATAAGCCAAAGTAAATTCCTTGTATGTGTAAAACCTTCTTGGCATAAAACCTGATTCTGCTCCGTTACCAAATCTGCTTTCATAACATTTGAGCTTCAGAATGGGGAACTCACAACATTTGACATAGATGTTAACAAAATTCAGAAGCTCACTGCGTTTATACAAATAACTACGGTAGTTTAAAATCAGGGCAGCTTGAGAATTCCCAAATCCCTCCAAATCACCAGTTGTTTTCCAATCCATCAGTTAGATAACCACAGGTGCTCACACCTCTGTTCCATAAAAACACTGATTGTGTTGCAGGAACAGCTCCCTTATCACTGTACTTTACAAAGTGTACCTGTCCCATATTGGCACATGTTCCAAAGTGGGTCAGGGTCAGGGAGTAACACAGGTGGTAGTGAAACCTGTGGGGTCATGTTTTAGTGGTTGTTCAGAGTGTTACTGTTCAGACTGTACCCATATTAAACTGATACGGCGTTGTGCCTGTGGTTCAGTGGAGGGCTTCTATGTTCATTTAAGTATAGGTAACTGCCATCTTCCATTGGAGCGGGAGTGGTTCAGTCTGTAGGGGATTGGATTTTGGACCGAAGGGTCACTGGTTAAAAACATGATCATTCCTAAGTTGAGTTATTTTTTTTTCTCCAAAATTGTGCGGTCATGATCTCACTAGTGAATGATTCTAGATTCTAGTGAACTTTTCTATTAACGCTATGGGTCCACTGTGTTGGGCAGAGACTGGCATAAGCACAAATCCTGGATTAATGTTGACAAAATCAGTGGTTTGAGCCTACATGTCTACACTGTAGTCAAATGGTTTTATACAGAGAAAAGGGGAGGGTGAGGAATCCTTTTAGCCTAACATCGGATTAGATTAATTTCACTACCAACCGGGAATAGTCACTGCCTCACTTTACACTGTTTACTTCACGAGTATTACTATAAGATGCTAATTAGCTTTAATCAAGCGCGGCTCATAAGCAGTTTTGTGGAGTGCTGGTTAATACATGTCTTTTGAATTGAATAATGTATTGATTCCTCATCTTGCCAAGGAAAGCAATCATTAATGTTTTTCGTTGGGCAGCAGGAAGCACCTGAATAAAATCAATAGGTCAGCCTTTGAATGACTATCCAGGATAATATTAAACAAGATGAATCTTTCTGAGCAGATTTGTTTAAAGGTATCCTTTTGAGTTTCCTTTGAAAAAAAAAAAGTTGATTTCATTCAGTAATCATCATTTATTTTTCTCTCTTCTTCTTCAGCAAAGGGGACTCTGAGAGAAGACACCCTGAGGGTTTTCCTCCAGCAGATTGCTGCGGCTATGCGCATCCTCAGCAGCAAAGGAATCATCCACCGTGACCTGAAACCACAGAACATCCTGCTGTCGTACGCGGGCCGCAAGAGGTCCAACATCAGTGGAATCCGCATCAAAATAGGTGAAAGAATCGGACAGAAAAAGTCCTTTATTGGATGTTTCGCATACTAGATTTAATTTCATAATGATTATGTATCTAGTGTCTTGTATATACCCATATCTAATGATTTCCTAACTTTGATTAAGCTTCAACTGTGTGAGATGACTGAAATAAAAACTATTTAAAGCGTTTATTGATTCCAGATTTAAAGTAACATGACAGTTGTATACATATTACTCTTAAATAGCCCCTTAAAAGTAATGTTCCCTTTATTTGGTTAAACTTTTAAATCCAGAAGCCAAATCATATGACTTGCACTGCAAAACACTTTCAGTCAGAAGCAGAATAAGAGGCAAACGTCCACTGTGTATGAAAAACAAATATTTGCTTCAATCTTTTTACCATCAAACAGAAAGCAACTATGCTTTAAACACTCATTATAAAACGGACAAGTCAAATCAAGCAATCTGATTGGTTCTTAGCCGTGATATACTGAGCGTATACCACGGGTAGAATTGTAAGTTACTTTTCACAACAAGTCAGTATCCCTCCGCGTCTGAGAAAAACAGTATACCGTTGGGCTGAAAAGCAAACTGCCTGCAGTTTGCTTTTCATACTGGAACAAGAAAGCAGCGGAGAAGTAACGGGGCAGAAGCTGGGCAGAAGCCCTCCTTTTTGACGCAGCGGTCCAGACATAGACATCAAACGGCAAAACATATTCAGTGTGCAGTTCCTTTGGCATTAGGGCAGGGATATCTAGATACTTTTGAAGGTTTAACATAATTAATTGTGCTACTTTTNTCAGTATCTCATTCAGCTCGCTGATCCAGTAATGAGAGACCCGACAGTGAAGAATAAATATATGTATAACTAGTTTAGCTTGTTCCAGAGGTAGATAAAATAGCTAAGTGTGTTAGGTCTAACTCTTAGTGTGTGTGTGTTGCTCCGCTCACGGGTCCGTCTTTTATCTACCTCTGGAACAAGCTAAACTAGTTATACATATATTTATTCTTCACTGTCGGGTCTCTCATTACTGGATCAGCGAGCTGAATGAGATACTGACGGGCTGTCAGGAGAGAGAGAGAGAGGGGGAGAGAGGAAAAGAGAGCGCTTCCGCTCATTTCTCCCGTGTTATTCTCCAAAGTTAATGTAAACTTGAATAATGTACTTCATTTGAATGTAATAGTTATGTTGGTTGTTGTTTGTGGAAGAGCCAGTGAATGAGCCCCATTAACCGAGTTTTAAACATCACTTTAAAATGGAAGATCCCAATAGGCCCCGCCCACTCGATCGGATCGGCATCGGCCGATACTGATTCCGGCTGATTAACTGAAATATAATAACATTTAACTGAGTATAGTTGAGATTTTGACGAGATAAGATTCCTCATTACAAATCATGTTTATTTTTTCCAAATTATAACTAAAAAAAAGAAGAGAAAAGAACAGTCGATATTGAAAAAAATCATTACACTCTTGCTTAATACCCAGTCAAACACCATATTTAAACATTTTTTAACAAAGCCAATGAAGATACAGCAGAATAAAACCATCTTACTGTGTAATTTTAAAACGTAATATTGGTATTCATATTAATCAGAATCAGAATACCTTTATTAGTCCAACAGAGGGGGAAATTTGCCGCGTTACAGCAGGAAAGAGCCACAGACAGCTTAGTGTTGCATAATAATATAATATAATAAACAATATGCTAAAAAAGTACTAAGTTATAATATAATAAACAATATGCAAAAAAAAAGATTAAAAAGTTACATAATAAACAATGTAACTTGATCATAACAGATGCATGATAATATTGAGCAGTAGAAATGAATATGCTTAGCTTAGTGATGTAATCGCATCGAAGTGAACATATAACGTGGGCCTACAACATAACAGCATAGGCTCAGATAAATCTTTATGGATCCCCAGTGGGGAAATTCAGCAAAAGTAAAAAAAATAATAATTGAAAAAGTGTTAAAAAAATAATAAAATGTACACATGTCAGATAAAGAAATAGACGGTATACAAGAGCCGAGTTATGCTGAGTCATCTGCTTATACATGAAATAAGACAGAAGTGATTGACATGAGCTAGCAAGACACAACAACACCAATCCAGTGTTTTTGGCAACCTTTAAACCATTCTGCATAAAAACAAATGTTACCATGGTCTGAGCACTAGCTTCTGAACAACCCACGTGTGACCACAGGGAAATGGGCCTGTTTGTTTGGTTGGTAAGTAGTTCAGTCTTCCAATCCTATACAGTGTTTTTCTCCATATAGAGCAGGTCTTAGTGGGGGATAGGCCACCAGTATCCAATCAGACTGTATGTGTGTGTGAATATATCGGTGTGTGGGGAGGGGCAAGGGGGGGAATTACATAATGAGCATGTATTCAGCAGCACAATCTGGGGAAGAAACAGGGGGGTAAATGCTAGTGATGACTCGTTTTCAATGAAGAACTTTGTTACACAATCACACACACTTAGCCAACGTCAGAGAAAAATGAAAACAACACATTGTGGACACCGAGTACGAGAAAAGCTGTCATTTCATTCAGTGTGTTAATTGTCACTTTCCTGCTGTTGTTGCCTCCGCTTGGCTTGTTTGCCGTGAAGTGATATGCATTTCAAGAGGCAGGTGGTGACAGCAGCACATAAGGCAGCCTTTGTTTACGAGGCCTTGGAGGAAGTAGCGGCTCGCAGTTGTGAAAGTGATGACCGTTTTAACTGTTTACCCAAACTAATGTTTTCTAGAAATTACTGTTGATATAAAAGTTGTTGAACTTTGGACGTTCTAGCGTTATCGGATGAGGGCTGGGCTCCAAAATATTCCCTTCCAGTGCAAAATATTCCAAAACAACTGTGATATAAATAGTTCCTCTTTCATCATACGCCTGTCACACTCGTGTTAGATGCTGTTTCACAACACAAACAATCTGCCGGCACTGGCCAGAAGGATGAAAGGATTTTATTATCCAGAGATATGAAAACTGATAATAAGAAACACACAAAAACACTCCGGACTGCCAGGAGTCAATGTGAGCCAAATCAGCAGCGTTCAGTTCCAGCTTCACACTCCAGCTCCAGTGGTTATGTAACAAAGTGGGGGATGGGATATGACCAAACTGGAGCGGGTGGAAGTGGAGAGTAGCGTGTTTTTACTGGGGATGGGGAGGTTAAGCATTTTCAGTGAGCCAGTGTACTTTTGTCACGCAAGCAACGAGAGTAATCTGGGGTATTCTGAGTAAACTGGTTTTAATTAAGACTTAAGTATTTGCTTGGACAGAAGAACACGGAGTGACGGATGACTGTCAGTGGGGCTCAACCTTCAGTCCAGAGGGGAGGATGTTTATTATTTTATAGGTGTATGATGTGGTATCACACAGATTTGCGACCACATACAGTACACACACACAAAACACTTTGCATAGAAAGGAACAGAACATCCTATGATAGTCCACACGGTGCGGGAATAAGCAGGAAATGAGTTACCATTTTAGCACTTCTGCGCTCCCGCGTCTCAAAGTTAATGTTTTTTGGAAAGAGTTTTTGGTTAGATGCCTGAAACAAGGTCTATACAAGCCTAACTTTTGCAATTTTACAACATAAAATAATTCCGTAAATAATCCGAGTGGTGTAGTGATGACTTCTTTTTTTTTAGGCCAGACCCGGAAGTTAGCAAAGCAAGGGATCCCACAACGAAAAATAAATGGGATTTCCCAATTGGATTTCGTTATATCAAAGAAAATAAGCTTTGTGGCCAACACACATTCATGATACTTAACAGGTCTTATTCAGAAGGATAATATCAACATACTAACACCAATTTGTGATTTTTTTAAAGCGTAATTAATAATGCAATTAGTAGGAATATAAAAGCTAACTTAATGCTTTAAGGCGAGACACTACAGGTGAATAGGGTAATTTTTTTAACTTAAAGATATCAGCTAGAAATTTCTCCAGTTAATTACTTACAATAAGGCAATTGTTTTTTGTATTACAAGTTTTCAGAAATAGCATGTTTAAATATGCAAATTAGCCATAATCTCATTAAATATGCGCATATTTTAACACATTTCAGGAAACGAATTTTTTTTATGGGATAAAGCCAGGTTCAAAATTCTTGTTTCATTTTGTTGTCATATTAGAATTGAAGGCTTTTACAGAAGGGATTTTTTATATCTCTTTTTATCACTAAATAAATCAGAAAATACTGTCAACAGCCCTAAAATATCAATTTTCGCCATGTTTTTAGGTATAAAATGTTATATAACTCAGGCTATTAATGATAAATGAACAAACCCTTCTGTAAAAGCCTTCAGAATATGGATAGGAATATAACTGGAAGGTTTGGTGTATGTAGGTGCTACTGAAGTGGAAATTTTGTGCTCAGAGTAGGAGAAAAAACTCATTTTGAGAAAACGACCTTTAAAGATATGTATAGTGGTCTGTGTCTGGTCAGACACCAAACATGAAACGAATTGACAACAGATCAAAAGACTTGTCTATACTCCTCGACACTCCCGAGACCTCACGATTGTCGATTGTCGACTACAACCAAAACGCCAAGCGTAACTTCCTACTGCAGTGTCTAGGCGGATGTACGCAATGATATCAATGATGGGGTTCGATGATTTTGACATTACCTTTGCCGTAGTATTCACTCGGACCGATGGTTCCGGATTGATTATGGCATGATATCAGCACGATCCAGGACGTACCTTTACACGGTAATCATCACGGAAAAATCTGACGAAGAACAAAATACTGTCATGTTCGATGTCTTGTAAGTGTTAACTCCCACATCCGCACCACTTCATATACTTAGGATATTTGATCTTTCTGAACCGTAAACTGAGGAAGACCAAGAGAACAGAGTTTCACTTGACAGATAAAACTTGCACAAACCCCATTCTTCGGACTTTTATTTAGTTGTTCTAAACGTCCGTTTATTATATGCCGTGATTTTTGAGGTGACAGTATTTTTTTCTCCTACGAATTTTTCACTGAATTACTTTGATGAATGTTGATCACGACCATGGACCTGAGTGTAAGTCAAGTCAGGCCTGAGTTCAGGTCTCCAAGTCCAAGTCCAGGCCTGGACTTGAGTACCGAGACACAGTTCAAACGACAACTCATTGAATTTCACTTGAATAACACTGCGATTAATAGTTAACTTTTATTTGAGTATTAGTTGAGTTTAAGTTTGACAGTCCCACAATAACACGATGGAAGGTGACCAGATGTAAGAGATGTTTCATTGTTTACATTTTTTTTGTGAAAAACGGTGAATCAGATGTTTACTGAATACTGTCTTTTGATGTCACTTGATGATGTTTCAAGTTTGTAAATAAAGTAAATGGTTTGATTTCATTGGTTTGTCAAGGGACTCCCGACTGGACTCGGATTTAGGGATTCTTGAAACGACTCTAATCTCACATCTCATCGCGTGATATGCGTAATTGACAATGTGTGATGATATGTCATATGTGACATCACTGATGACGTAGCTGATGCGACAGGTGATACAGATTCGGTTAAGTGTAGCGATCGAAGGAACTGCAGTGTGTCTAGAGCGCTCCGTCAACGCTATAAAAACGCCTCCTGAAGCACTCAAGTCATTACCGCGGTATAGGTTCTTCTGGCTGTGCTATAAAAAACAAAAAGAGTCGCGTTTTAAAGGCTAGATACCTTCCAAAATCTACAAAACCTTGTTTTTCCTCTTATATGCATTCACGCATCAAAAAAACGTTAGGTTCATGGGCCAAGGGCTGCAAGGCCAAAATTGGCCTGAACTTGGCTTTCGAAATGTTCAGGTCTGGCCAAGCCGCATGGCCATGCGTCGTTGATGAATGTTGTGTTCAGGCGGAAATCGTAACCGCCACAACCTACGCCTTGCCGGTACACTGGCAAGCTACAACAACCAATTCCGCTCTGTGCCGTCCCGTTTTTGTAGCAAAAAGTACCGGGTACAGTTAAAACTCTAAAACACGAATAAGAACTAAGTTATTCTACAAAAAAGAAAGTCCGAAAACCTTCCTTTTGCCATGTTTTATGTGTAAATCCACAAATAAAATGAATCAAACAGATAAGGCAGCCATCTAAAGAGATTTAAGTGGTTTTCAATCGTTAGCATTGCAATTGTATTTCGACGGCACTAGCGACAAACGAGGTACTAGTACTTGCAAATGGCAACTTTCAGTCCAAGAGGGACGTTGGGTTAGAGTAGCCCTAGGGTTTATACCAGTAAAGGAAACATAAGTCGTTTGGTTAGCACTTCATGTTTCCCCAGTAGACTGGTTTTGTCCTTAGAATAACCGACCACAGTTAAAGACTGTTGCACTAAGCAAGTCTAACGCAGTGCACCACGTCGGTACTGTGAAGGAACAAATATAAACGCGAACTTTTAAATTTAGAGTTTTTACGGCTTTGGTAGGCGCTTTTTTAGCCAAGTTTCTCTTCTCCCTGTTGTTAACAGTGAAACGTGCATCGTTCCCATCCTTCTGTTTTTGTTTACTGGGGCTTGGACTTTTTGGAAGTGGAAATCACGCAGTTACGCGTTCGACAGTGGGTTTTCTCGTCCTCCCAAATCTATCGGCGGTGTGTCGTCCCACCGACTATTATGTACATCGGCCGACTCCTACTTGACGAGTCACCCAACTAAACGGGGTTTAACGCCGTCCCTGGTCCGAGTTTCAATTGTAGCTAGGCGTTTTGGTTGAACCAAAGCATCGTCGAATTAAAATCTCACGCAGACACACTACCACATGGCGTTTCACACAGTGTAGATGTGCAGAAGTTCTGCCTTTGGTCCTTCCTACAACGAAAACTAACTTACACTCTTACCACGAGAAATCCGTGCTCAATCCGAACCCGATACGATCGAAGACTTCTTTTATTCGTTTCACAAACCCCTAAGGACGGTGAAGTAGAAGTTTTGGATAGTCTCTGCTACTGTTCTTCTCACTGTCCATATCTTGTCCTAACTCTGGTTCTTTTAACTGATAACTTAAGTCTCATATTGATATAGTCCCTGTACAAGTCAACTGAATAAAAAAAGAGAATAATCACCCGTCTTTATCTCTCTCCGGAACCTCAGTGTAGTGTCCTTTCCCTCGTCCAGTCGTCGAATCGTCTACACCTGGGTCTACAACGTTCACGACTCCCTCCTACGTCTCCGTCAATATTGTAGTCGCACAGTAAACTACCGTGTACGTTTTCGCTCCGAAGGTGTAGGGTAATACCCTAGCCCACCGTAACTGTAGGAATTGTACCTACCACCTAATCTGATAACTTTTAGGATAGTAGGATAACGGTACGAACACGAGATTTCCCTTTATGGTTCGTTCTCGTTTTCTAATGTCTTCTCCTATACCTGTCAACCGCTGTCTGTGTATCACTAACACGTTCTTTTGAAACGTCCCAGTTCGTTCCGTTACCTCGTCCTCAGTCGGTTTCTACACCCGGTCCAGACACTTAGCGGGTGGTGCTCACGTCCATGTGTCTCTACAACAGTCTAACCCTATCGGCGTCGTAAACCCTCCAACCAACGTGACTTGGGTATGGGACCCGTACTTCACCTACTTTAATCTCACGTAATTATACGGGTGTCGCTTACCGCAATGTCGTGAGTCCTTTTTACTCAAGTTGTCTTTTCAATCCTCCTCCCACATCCCTTCGACTGACGGTTTCTTTTACGTTTTTTGAACACGGTTTTAATAATTGTCCCCCCGTTAAGGAGTTGTTGGTCCCAAGTTAGCTAATTTTACTTCCCTCTTATACCCGTCCAGAGGAGGTGCCGTGACAGATGACTACTGTGGGAATGTGTGGTCCCACGTTAGTGGAGGACCACAACCATATCCTTTCGTTCCTATTACCCCTTGGGACCATACGGTGTTTCTTGTACGACCTTGAAAAATTTCGCTCTCCACCCCCT
Source organism: Notothenia coriiceps (assembly GCF_000735185.1). Taxonomy (NCBI): domain Eukaryota; kingdom Metazoa; phylum Chordata; class Actinopteri; order Perciformes; family Nototheniidae; genus Notothenia; species Notothenia coriiceps. Next base: position 10,748 of record NW_011346590.1, on the reverse strand, counting down.
CTCGAATAGGGACACATGGTGGCGTACAGTTCACTGTCACCTGTCGAGAGGTCTCTTACGGTCGTACCTCCATGAGTTTTACGGTTACTCACGAGTTGAGACATCTAGTACCCGCGCCACAGGTTTTTGCCGAAACACCCCTTTTCGTCCCAACTCCGTCCGACGTTCATACCGGTAGAGGTGGAGAATTCTTCCACGGAGACGGTACCGACCGACAATACCTCTTCAACACCGAGGTCTCGTGTCGACAATGACAGTCGCGTTTACTCTGTTTTCATAAACGGACTCTTAAAGTTTCGACTCCGGTAATGTAGACGATCAAACTTTTAATATCGCGGCGTTCTCAGATTCGTGTCGTTTTTTCCACTTTTCTGTAGTCGTCCTCTACCGTCCTCCCCGGATGAATACCTCGTCCGTACCTGATCCCACCGTCAAAGACGTCACAGCACACAATGACACCAGCATCACACACACACAATGACACCAAAACAAGTAGTCCATGTATGACGACAATGAGTCAAAAGTCAACATAACACAAAATATACCAAGCATATAACAACAACAACATTCATAATCTAATCTATAACACAGACTTTATCACAGAAGGTTTATTTTTTTTATACC
>NW_011346590.1:3430-10079 GCF_000735185.1 Notothenia coriiceps | reverse complement strand
AGGAATAACACAGGTGTTAGTAATTACATTAATGATGTCTCCCTTCCAATTAGCTGTGCCAGTAATACCTCATTCACACCAACGCAACTCCGGTTCAAGCTCCGTGCTAGAGCTTTTCAGGTTCAGAACCGGTTCTTTGGTTTAGCTCCGGCTCTTTTCACACTGCCCAGAGTCCGACTGGTGCTGCGTCATTGCGTCATCGTTTGCGTCATGACGTAACCGTTTGCGTGCCTGCTTCATAAAGCCAAACCGCGCGGAAACCCCTCACAGCTGACACCGACAACAACAACAATGGCCGATTGTGCTCTAGCTTCCTCTGTACCTCTTCGGAAGACCAGATTCCCAGTAGGTAGCTGGTCTCTTCAGTGGACCACTGCTGCTTGTTAAGTTTCTCCATCGTTGTGTACAAACTGGATAAAACGCCGGCTTTTTGTTGTTGTTCAGGAGTTGATCTGCCCCTGCCCCCGCCTCTACGTAAGCGTGACGTATGTGGTGCTTTTGCTCTGGCCGGACAATTTTTTGGTGCTTGAAACTAACCGGATTCCGGAGCTAGAGGCTGCTCCGCTGCGGTGTGAAGAGGAAAACCAGGTGCTTTTCAAGCTCCAGCTCCGAACCGGCCCTGAAACACCGTTGGTGTGAATGAGGTAATTGAAGATGACGTCACGGCTCCGCCTACACTGCGTTACTATATTTACTGCCCCAGCTACTAAACTGTGATGGAAACGAAGCATAAAGTGACCTTAGCCTAACAAGGCCTATACCGTACTAAGCCATGCTAGGCCCTGCAGTGGAAATGCGCCATTAGAGGCATCAGAGGCAGAGGTGACAAAAAGTAGGCTAACTGAATCAACAAACAGAGAGAGAAAGTGAATGAAGTAACATACTTAAACCACACAACGGACAAAGTGAGGGACTCACAATGTATCAAAACAAAAACAGGAGCGGTCTCTCAATGTCTGTCTGGTGCCAAGACCACAGTGTTCCTTGATTTAAGGTTTGGTGAGCGGACAAATACAGGGGCAGGTCACACTTGATATACAGGCCTTTATTTGGTACAAGTATTTTTCCTTCCTGACCATTCAAAGATTCTGGTCTGAGGCATATTATCAACCTCTAGCCTAATAAATGTAATATTAGCCAAGATGCAATACTAACTTGAATACGGCCCCCTTTAAATCAGTCCTAGTTATGCATTAAAAAGGCACACTTGAACATTTACATTTACAGTATCTGCTGCCTTGCTGAGTTGGATGAGCAAATCAATTAAAAAATGTTGTCGTGATAAAACAAATAAGATATACAATGCTAATAAGTGAAGTTCTTAGATGCTTGCAATTCATGGATTTGTCGTTTTTTGGTGCTTTTGAAGAGAGCCAGGTTACTCGTTTGGCCTCTGCAAAGGCAACACTTTATAAATTCCATTTAAATTATGTCTTTTAGCAGGATCACTTTATTTTGACAACGAAGAAGTAACGCTAGAGTAGCATGACTTACCATCTATAGTGTCCTAATGTCTTGGGCCATTCATTTCCTTACTGCAAGACAATCTTATTTGAGCTAGACATAGCTTTCCTGCATGCTTACTAAATAAATACCTAAATGAAAATGTTTCTTTACGGTTATCGTTTCCTTTTTTTTTCAAAAGGAACAGACGGTTGGTTTTTTCGAATATGAAAATCATGAACCAGTTCTTAAAATCACAGTTATGTACGTATACAGTATCATCACTGATGGAGCTATTGTACTTTATTCTGCCTGCTGGGTAATGATTGGACTCCTCAGCCGTCTGCCTCAGAGTTTATTACATCAGGGGGACTGATGGAAGAATGAGGAGACGGATAGAGGAGTAAGAGGGTGAATGGACTGATCAGTAGAGTCCCTGTGGGAGGCTTACGTAAACACAGGAAGTACCATTACTATGTGGGAAGTGCTTCATCATCACTTTATCTGCCTCCTCTACCCTTTCCTCCCTGTGTATCTCCTCATTGGAAGGACACTCTAATGTAAGGGCCAATTAGGGGCACTATAACAAACATTTCTACTATCGGCTGGTAAGGACTTTTGTGATATAAAGAGGACAATAGTTTGTAGAAACGTGGAGAAATTAACAATGCTATAGGCTTAATAGCCATGTTTCATGTATGCACACTGATAGAAACATAATTTGAAGTCAGAGTGAATAAAAAATACTGAATTACAAATACAAACATCTGCTTAAGCTGTATGGCTGCAAACTCCTGCCTAAAAGTAAGTGGGAGTCTATCACACCACCCACAATAAGTCAAGAGAGAACAACCCTTCAACAAATAACATCAGTAATGCACTATACAGGATGAATAACAAGTACCGTTGATAAATGCAGGAAACTGTAAGCTATTAAAAATACACTAATACTGGGCCTCTAGCAACACATTTTTAATTTTAAAATCATTTATTTTATCCAAAGGGATCTTAAAAGGGACACGTCAGGAATGTGTGATATAGCAGTCTGCTAGATGCAATAACAGGGTCTCTCAGCCAGGGACCAGAGGGGATCCGAGGCATTTGTGCTAGGAGTTCAAGAGCCCTAAAGATGGCCATCAATCAGTGTACTGTAAGTGACCGTGTACTGACAGTATGGCCTTTCAGATTCAGCACAATGCATCTCATTTTCCATTGAGTCATACTTCATGTTTTCCATCAGCCTCACAGTTTTACGAAAAACCATTAAAAACGGGTCTGTTTGGGTGGTGCTTCTTAGCAGCAAATATTGACTATCTTTTTAAAAATCCAAAGTCCATATTGGTGTGGTTTCTTCTGACAATGCACCTTTAAATCTGCTGTTAACCGTTTCATGTTGTGGTTTGTCTTTCTCACGAAAAACGTATCATATCTAAAATTCCTGCTAAATGCTGTATCATCATGACACGTATTTCATCACCAGATTCTCGCCAACACACAGTCCTACTTCCAGCACAGACCCCGCATTTTCATATTTGTAATAGAAGCTGAAGCCTCACTTTGTAAAATCTATACAGCACAACTCTGCCAAATGGACATATGGAGCTGCAGTAGTTCGACCCTGAATCAGCCAGCTGAGTCGGCAAAGACCGATGATATGCATGATATGCTGCGACACATTTGACATTGAAACTGTAGTAATGTACTGATGTCAATATACTCAAAAATCATTTTCATTTTTACTTTTGATTTGAATCGTCCATGGCACGCAGAACAAAATTAGATGCGACCTCAAATCACTAGAAGACGACACAGTGCTACTAGCCGATTGCAACATTGATCCTCTTTACACAAAGCATTTGAGGACATTAATTTGACTAGATATTCATTGACTCCATAGATATTGGTTCAGAAAAGTGCTCAAGTGTCTCAATTTGGACACATACCTTAGTAGACTGCCATGTTGTGCACTGTGAGAACTTTGAATTCTGAACGTGTTGAGTTTTTTTCATAAAACGCAAACAGCAGCTGTGCCCTGTCCAGAAATGACGATCACCGCTGTTAGCTAGCTAGCTTGTTAGAAACTTTCGCTATAGCAAATCATAACGGACTGCTTAATTAATCGCATAAAGTTAATAGCACCACCCGGGAACTTAAGGATCATTTTGCAATTGCATTTATACACTCAAAGCAGCACATGCAATTAGAGTAGGACACAAATTGAGAGAAAGGTCTCATAGCAAACTCCACTCAAAATAAATAAATATTGAAGTACTATTCAATACTTAACTTCCCACAAACTTTTTATAAAATTGGTATAAAAATAACTTACCTGGACATCGTAAAGTGCCACAATGTTTTCATGCTGCAGCTCCTGAGTAAATACAGAAGAGAAAAACAAGAAGCGTTAGCAGAAGGATTAACCAGCAGCTAATAGAGTCACTTTCCCAGGTCAAAGTCAAAGGTGCAGAGAAGGTCAGTGTTGGATCATTCTTTAAATACATCAAGGAGATAATTGAGAGGCAATTAGAGTCATGCTCACCTTCAGGATTTTGATTTCCTTGCCAAGAAGGATCTGGGACTTGGACAGGTTCTTCTTATTAATGCTCTTGATGGCCACCTCCCAATCAGTCTTCTATAATAAACAAAGGGCAGGAAGGAGAAGATGAAATATATATATTTTTAAACTGAATACAAAAGCCCCTGTGAAATGTCCTCTTCACTTGTATCATAGGTTAATGGTTGTCACTTTGAGGATATAAGAAATTTTTCCTCCAAAAAACTAAAACAAACAAATTATTTTGTTTGGCATTTACTTGCAAAAATATATTGACTGATATTGCAGTGGCGATATGATTTATGATATAAAGAGAGATTTATTTTTATTATGATTTATGAGAGATTATATACATTATATTTTTAAATATGACAAAATGAGTTCACGTATCTCGGGGTCTTGTTCTCGAGTGAGGGAACAATGGAGCGTGAGATGGGCCGGAGAATCGGAGCAGCGGGAGCGGTACTGCAGTCGCTTTACCGCACCGTTGTGACGAAAAGGGAGCTGAGCCAGAAGGCAAAGCTCTCTGTCTACCGGGCCATTTTCGTTCCTACCCTCACCTATGGTCATGAAGGATGGGTCATGACCGAAAGAACGAGATCGCTGATACAAGCGGCCGAGATGGGTTTTCTCCGCAGGGTGGCTGGTGTCTCCCTTAGGGATAAGGTGAGAAGTTCAGTCATCCGGGAGGGACTCGGAGTTGAACCGCTCCTCCTTCGCACCGAAAGGAGCCAGTTGAGGTGGTTCGGGCACCTAGTTAGGATGCCACCTGGGCGCCTCCCTAGGGAGGTGTTCAAGGCACGTCCAGCTGGGAAGAGACCAAGGGGTAGACCTAGGACCAGGTGGAGGGATTTTATCTCTTCGCTGGCCTGGGAGCGCCTTGGGATCCCCCAGTCAGAGCTGGTTGATGTGGCCAGGGAAAAGAAAGTTTGGGGCTCTCTGCTGGAACTGCTACCCCCGTGACCCGACCACGGATAAGCGGGAGAAGATGGATGGATGGATGGATATATATATACAGAGCACTTATATACTAACAAAGGACTGGCTTATCTAAACGGCTGCTGTTGCAATCTCGAGGGGAAAGCACGCTTGTTTCCAAGCCCGATAGTTGTCCAGCCTCGCCTGAAACACACGATTAGTGCCATGAGTTAGTGAAGCAAACTACAGAAACACTGCACACTTATTCACAAGTCAAAACGTTTCCATAGCGGCCGAGAATATCTAGCTAGCTAGATGTTATTAGCCAGCTTGGGCCGGCATGCCAGTTCAGACAATGGCTAGCTCGATCTACTGAGCAAATAAAAGTACATCTGAGACTATTATTGTGCAGATTAAAACCCCAGTGCATGTAGTTTATTTTACGNTTTTTTATTTCACCTTTTTAATTCAACTTCTGTTATCCATACAAATCTTTATTGCACATTTTCAATTTTGTTTATTTTAATATTTATATCCTATTTTCTTTTATTGGCACACTTTTCTTTAACTTATGTTATGTTCATATAAATATTATATATACAAGCGGCCGAGATGGGTTTCCTCCGCAGGGTGGCTGGTGTCTCCCTTAGGGATAATGTGAGAAGTTCGGTCATCCGGGAGGGACTCGGAGTTGAACCGCTCCTCCTTCGCGTCGAAAGGAGCCAGTTGAGGAGGTTCGGGCACCTAGTTAGGATGCCACCTGGGCGCCTCCCTAGGGAGGTGTTCCAGGCACGTCCAGCTGGGAAGAGACCAAGGGGTAGACCTAGGACCAGGTGGAGGGATTATATCTCTTCGCTGGCCTGGGAGCGCCTTGGGATCCCCCAGTCAGAGCTGGTTGATGTGGCCAGGGAAAAGAAAGTTTGGGGCTCTCTGCTGGAACTGCTACCTCCACGACCCGACCACGGATAAGCGGGAGAAGATGGATACTTATATTTTAATTGTTCTTTTTATATCACATTTTTTATTTAACTTGTGTTTTTATAAATATTTGTATTCCTTTTATTTCAATTGATCTTTTATTGTACATTTGTATTAACTTCTTTCATTAACATAAATACTTTTAATGTAACTTTGTTTGAAATGATCTTTTTCTTTCACATAAATCAATATCAATATTTTTTATTTTATTGCACATCTTTGCTTCTCATGCATTAAAATATGTTATTCTATTTTACCTGTTACATTTTCCCCACGATAAAAAAAAGTATTTATTATCAGAGGAAATGAATTTAGTTGCACACACACAGTGACGAATAACACACACATGCCATGCAGGTCACGGTAGGGCCATATATATACATTAAGGGTGCGTTCACACCTGCCTTGTATAGTCCGGTTGAATCGAACCCTGGTGCGTTTAGCCGCTTGGTGCGGTTCATTTGGGTCGGAGTGAACACAGTCCGAGACCTCTTAAGTGAACTAAACAAACGGACTCTGGTCCGCTAAAATAGGTGGTCTCGGAGCGCTTGCTAGGTTCATTGCTGGTGTGAACGCAGTCTGCACCAAAACATAGGAAGCGTAGTATTTACGTGTCACAAGAACGCGGATATCTTCAAAATCTTTAGCGAAAGAGTCTTTCAAGACATCCGCGGTTGTTTAGTTAAAGAGTGAAGCAGAATTAAGTGTTGAACAGTGTCGTGTAAAGTAAAAATGCTCCGTCAACTACATAAAAGT
>NW_011346590.1:0-3413 GCF_000735185.1 Notothenia coriiceps | reverse complement strand
CGGTACGGCGGGGTACTGAGGAGGCATGGCGTACCCTGCTGCAGGCTGCAGGCTGACGGGCGGCACCCCCCTCTGGCCCTGCTGGGGGAAGTGATGCTGCAGGACGTTGAGCTGAGGAGGACCCGAGTTCATCACGGGCCCCGGGGCGTTACCCGGGACCGCCTGGGAGGGAGGATCGCTTTTAGTCGCATCTGGAGAACAAGAGAAAACTATATTGAGAACATATTATCAATTTAATGGAAAACTAAAATGATTTAAAGTACTAAGGTATGTATGGAGAGATAAAGATGAGTTCATAATGAGTGAAATGTGTAGGAGATACAGGCTCAAAATAAAAGGTTATGTAAACTGCTAGCCTTAGAGAAAACTATTGAGAGTCTCAGGGTGCATTCACACCTGATAGTCCGCTCTCTGCTGCGCACCAGACCACAGTTTGTTACATGGTTTCATTTTTCAGAAGGTTCGGTTTGCGTTCACAGGCAAAACTCAAACGGACTATAAAATTTAAACACAAGTCATGTGCTTGGAAATGCTGTTCAACCATTGGTCAGACATTAAGGGGTTAAAAACGCAAATCCCGGCTATTTCTACCGGAGCCTCCGCCATGGAGCATCGGCACTTTCGGCAGGTTATTCTCATGCTGCTGTTAATCTGGAGATCAACAGACACTATCGGCCCGCGCATATGATTATATAATCAGACAACGTCCGTTAAAAAACATTATAACACATATAATGAGACGTTCTGCAGTAAGGAGGGCGTTTCACCGACGACAGGTGTTCTTACTTTTATGTAGCTGACGGAGCATTTTTACTTTACACGACACTGTTAAACACTTCATTCTGCTTCACTCTTTAACTAAACAACCGCGGATGACTTGAAAGACTCTTTCGCTAAAGATTTTGAAGATACCCGCGTTCTTGTGACACGTAAATACTACGCTTCCTATGTTTTGGTGCAGACTGCGTTCACACCAGCAATGAACCGCTCCAGAGTTCACTAGCAAGCGCTCCGAGAACACGTATTTTAGCGGACCAGAGTCCGGTTGTTTAGTTCNCTCCCGCTTATCCGTGGTCGGGTCACGGGGGTAGCAGTTCCAGCAGAGAGCCCCAAACTTTCTTTTCCCTGGCCACATCAACCAGATCCCCCAGTCAGAGCTGGTTGATGTGGCCAGGGAAAAGAAAGTTTGGGGCTCTCTGCTGGAACTGCTACCCCCGTGACCCGACCACGGATAAGCGGGAGAAGATGGATGGATGGATGGATGGATGGATGGATGGATGACAAAATGAGCTCTAACCAAATACTGCGATTTGGATAATCCACTAGTCTGTGTTGAGATTTCGACAACATTTTGATTAATTGGGCAGGACTATTTATTTTTGAACCACTTCAGTCTTCAGTTCAGACACCCATCTATAGCTTCTTGATCTGTACATTTCCAACTATTTTCTTCAAATTGAGCAAAATTTTAATCTGAATCACATAGAAAATGGTATAATCCATTTAACACTATAGAAAAAATATACATATCAATACCATGCACATAATCATACAACCCAGCACTAATGCACAAGGTGTTTGACAATGGGACAAGAATACATGATTGTGTGCGTGTGTGTGTGGCAGACTAAAGGGATGGAGGAAATTCTAGCCATCCCAATGACACCACTTGGGTTTCTGACTGCTGGGCCAGCCCATAGCGCTGAATGACACACTGAATGCCGAGCCAATCCGTTGACATCTAGAACGCGAGCCAGACTACTCACACTAAAAGCTAAAAGAGAATGTGGCTGAGATAATATTTCCAAAAGAGCTCCGTGAGCAGGTTTAAAAAGACTTTAGGATCTCACGTGAGCTCAAAGGCGCTCAGATCATGTGCACACACAGAAATAGACCCGGCCAGGGGTGTCTGTCTGATTCTCTGCCCTTGAGACAATCACACGGATAGTATGGACAAATGGAATCAACCTTGTCAGTTCGACTGGAGAGATGCTATGAATAAAAAGACATGCTTTCCGAATGAATCTAGGTTGAAAGGAGATGTTCTGCGGGTGCACTCCGCCTACAGCCTGGCATAGAATCTAGCACACAAGAGTGACGTGACGTACGTGTGTGTGTGTGTGTGTGTGTGTGTGTGTGTGTGTGTGTTTTTTAGCCGACTGCCAACTGAACTGCATCCATACCCATCTCCCTGACAGCCTGCCAAGCCAAGTGGGACTGAGCCGCTGACACTACACCATAGAAGAAAAAGAGGAGTGACCCCACTGGCCCATCATGTGAGGGTGAGGCGATGTGGGGGAGAGACATTATATCAACTGAACTAATGGCTCAGTAATGCACCGCATAATGGCGAGCTAAGCAGTGCAGAGTAAGCAGGACGAGTCATGCTGCAAAGACAGAAGCAGGCTTTCATTTTCCAGAATATAGCATGATCTCATTTATGAATAACAGACGATTATAGAGGTGTGGGCAAAAGGGATTAGCGTCAGCAACACTGCAGATGGACGTTGGGTGATGGTGTAGACAGAGAGGAGGACTTTACACAAAAGGAGTATCAACTTAGGCAATACCTAAGAAAAATACAAACAAAGAGGTGGCACATCAAGGAAAGGCCATACAAGTTTGACAGAGTAATGTAATAATCTCTGCATGTTAATAACAGAACAGGAATTAATTTATTCTTTAATAAATAAGTTGTTTTTTTACATCTAATTCAACAAAGGCTTGAAATATTTTTAAAAGAAAGAGAAACTTATTTGAAAAAGTGTTGCAAGGATTTATTAGCCTTTAACCTCTTATAAATTCAGATAAGATGACGTTTTATTAATCCCTAAAATGAATTCAGTTTTCCATTCTGTTATTCTGTTATTGTACAAATGCCTTTTTATAATGGTCGAAGAGGCCAGGGAGCAGTTTGTGGTTTAGTGTCTTGCTAAAGGACACCTCGGCAGTGCCAGGGAAGTGGAACTGGCATCTCTCCAGCTAACAGTCAACACACTATTGGTCAGCTTCAGGACTTGAACCGCCATGTGCCTACAGCTGCCCCAAATCTGGAAATCTGGAAAGAAGCCATACTTTGACTTAACTACCTCAAAAGTACTTATTTACTAAGTGTCTTAGATTAATTGGCTAACGCTAATAGATTAAGACCCCATTTAGACGAGAACGCAAGCGCAAACGAAACCGATACCAAAAAAGTATTCCGTTCACACGGATACGGCTCAATAAACCAGTGTTAATTTTGGCAGCTGTTTTTTATTTAGTCTTAAGACGAAAATGGTTATTAGTTTTAGTCACATTTGAGTCATTCCTATCCTTCATAGTTTTAGTCTAATTTTAGTCGACGAAAAATTATATTTTAGTCAACTTTTGTCAAAATGTGTCTCTGAACGCTCCGTCCCCAGCAGATCTCT
>NW_011346589.1:1125-6316 GCF_000735185.1 Notothenia coriiceps | reverse complement strand
CTGGGCTTAGTTGCTTTGCACTTGTCTGCCACATGCCCAAACCTTTGGCATTTAAAGCACCGCAGAGGTTTAGGGATGAATTCTCTTACTGGAAAGCTCATGCAACCAATCATTATCTTCTGTTGTATTGTTTCTTCAAACTGAAGAAGAACAGACAAACTATCCACTATCTTACCCTGATACCTAGTAGGAAGACGCTTAACTACAGACACTTTTCCCCCTTTAACTTCTTTCTTGAGTTCTTCTATGCCGATCTCTATGGGAACTCCACTGATAACTCCAAGTATTTTCCGATTTGCTCCAGGAACATGGCATTTAATACGAACTTCATTCAGGGTCTTCATTTTCAGTAACTTTTCCTGTTGTTTTGCATTAATCAATTCAACCAACATCCGTCCTTTGCTCAGAAATCTTGCTTGCTTTATCGATCCAATTTCTTTGTGAATCGCTTTAGTCAAGGCCACTGGATGTAGCTTAGCTGCGGATTGCTCACCAAACTCCACGATCACTTTCCACTCTTCATTCTCAATCCTTTTCTTTACTTTCTTCAATTCATTCTGCGAATCAGATTCACTAAGACTGTCACTTGACATGTCTATCTTCTTTCTTGAAGACTTTTTCCTTACTTCATTCCCCTGCGATCTTCTCCATGCAGTCAGTCAAGATGAATGAATGAAAGGGCGTTTCTTTGACTATTTATAGGCAAACATGGGCGTTACGTGAAGCCCGCAAAAGCTGCACCGCATTTCGAGTCGGTTGTGATTTATAAAGGGAAACAGGCGTAGGAAGTGCCATACGCACTTTCCTCGCTGGTACGCAATGTTTGGCGAATCGGAAAGTGACGGAAAATGTATGGACCTATTTTTCGGATTTCTACTACGTAAGCAACCTTCCCACGTCAATCCTACGCACGGCGTTATACATGAGGCCCCTGGATTTATCAATCCCCTCTTCAGTTCAATCTCAAATGTGTTTTTGGACATTAAACCCTTTTGGCTTCATAACTTCTGTCTCATCTCGTCAGTGTTCAGTATTGTGGGTTCACTCCTGTAGCTCTCGGAGAGCGTAACACAAATGGTTTGTTGAGCCTGTTTCTATCAATGTATATAAAGTATTTAGAGATATTTACACGGTATAGCAACAGTATCTCTTCCTCCCACCCTGCAGTGCAAAGGTTGACTAAACCCCTTGAGCGTCACACCTCCAGAGGGTAGAAAATTGGATCCCATGTCTAATGTTCAAAAGAGAGATTATCTGGGATTACAGCATTAGATAAACAATCAGTAAACTAATGCAGTGCTGTGTAGCATTCACATTATATACTGTAGAGTTAAAAACGACTTTGAAGGCCTGGGAAATGCTGCTTCCACCTTCTAGCTGTTTAGGATGAAGACTTAGAAAAGGAACAGAAAAGCATGACGTGTTATGACATACAGAGGACAGAAAAAAAAACATTTGATGTGCAGGGAAATCCAAATGACACCAAACAACTGGACATGTTGTTGATCCTACAACCTCATGTATTTTACAGCATGAAGTCAGACCTGCCTCCAAGCTTACTATAATCCCGGTCAACTCTTTAAATGCTTTTGGGATTTCTCGAGTAATTTGTATGTTTTTTATACATATTTTATGTAAATCTCGGTTGGTTGAGATCCCTATATTTATGTTTACATTATGGACAAAAAAAATCTGCAAAGAGTGAATCCTTTCAGCCTCATGGAGGGCTGACCCTACAAAAGAGCAGTTATGATATGGTGCAACTAATCCAATTTTCATTAGCATCATCAGATGACTGCATAGCCAAAGACAGGCGCTGTTCTGAAGACTGTATATGACCTTGTTTTGAAGGCAAGATGGCTTTGCTGTGACAAATAAGCCACCCCCCTCTCTTTTCCCACGTTATTCCTACTTTCCTCTGTGAAGGATTATGATCCCACACTCTAATATCCTTCTCCACTGAGGTAGTGTATATGACCACTGGATTTAATTCAGAAAGATGGTGGGACCATCTTTCTGAATATTTTGTTAAGCTATAACAATATTCTTTATTCTGTTTCCGCTGCTGTTTGGTGAGCATGCTACAAGACAAGCTGCTAGTTTTGTCTTTGTTTATATCATATATCCTTGAAAATAAAGGAGTTTTTTCAGTTTATATCTGCATTTGGGTCCTGCTTCCTACACACACCGTGAGAATGAGCAAGAGTCATTTTAGCAAATTCCCCAAAATGACGTGTTTACATTAAAGTAAGAAAATCCTATGGAGGTTTATAGGGAATCTTTTATTGAAAGAGAGGAGGAATTCAGTTGAAAAAGCATGAAGAGAAAAAGTCAAAGGTTAGGTTAAATGGATGGGTCCACACAAACGTTGACTATAAGATGGGAAACTGCAGTTAATTTCCTGTTCCCAAAGCATTTATTGTATTTTGTCATTTAATTTGAAGGACTTGTATCAGAGAGAGTGAAAGCAATGTTTAAAGGGCTTTTTTCATCTCTTAGCCGTATACGCTGGAATGTAGGGCATGTTGACCATCAACAACAAGCATTTCTCAGAAACAGTCTAGGGACTAAAATGTTGCTTCATATGAATAATAAAATGGTTGCCTTCCCATAACAATAAACCCCTTCCAACATAACGTTATCTTTCTACCGCAGCACTGCTCTCTCTTATGGCTCATCTCCTCTCAAACTTAGCTATCAGAGGGTTGAGGGTGCTGTTGCCATGCAGTCTTCCTCACTAGCAACAGAGCTGCTGTCCTAGATATCAATGGATGGAGTTGGTTACTAAATCACCATACAGTACGATGGTGGTAATTTAAATTACAGAAAAGGGACTTTCTGCAGGGATTTACCACAAAGCCTCATGCAGTAGGTTTATTTCAAGCTAACATTTCTTAGAGTTTATACATTAAAAAAAATTATGCAATTGAGGAATGTGGGTTAGCATGTTCAGCGCAGAGCACTATGTTATTATATTGTCTTACAGCAAAAGTTCTTGGGGTCTTTTGGTTTTATATACTCGAGCTAGTATTCCATCCCCCTAAGAGACTTAAAGACTATTAAGGCAACATTATTAACAGGTTATACAGGAAAACAGAAATTGCTAAATCATAAATGTTTGTTTTCAGCCTTTCGCTCTTTTTACTCATTAGCCATTCCTCCTCTTTAAAGAGCTTACTGGATTGATACATATTCCAGTAGTCCTTGACTGGCCGTGCCTTACCATTATGTAGGTTGATACAAGTGTGTGTGTGTGAGGTCAGAGAAGTTAATTATATGAGAGGAACTGAGCAGTAAAGTATTAAACTAGCTGACAGCGGGTCGTGAGGAGGCGAATGATAAATGTGTTCCTCAAACTCTGCAGCCTTCACAGTCAATGAAAGGTCACAGGTTCAGCACGACCTCCCCCACAGAGTCTCTGATTATATCAAACTTGAAATGTAGTAAATGCAACCCAATCACCATGCACTGACTGCAAGACTCATTCATTGATGTATACATGTAGATTTTCATGTTCTTTGTGTAAATGTGTCCACTAAAATGAACAATGGCTCAAGATTAACATTAATTTGGCAAATGTAGTTCAGATTATTTAAGCATAAAAGATACTAAGTAGTAAGCAATCCCAACTTGAATATAAAGCCCAGACAGGAAGTGTGTTTGGAGAAATAGCTTTTCCTTCTTTTAGGGAAATACCTAGCGGCACTTAAATTACTATTTTCAGCACGATGCAGATTTAACACATACTCCTCTCAGATACAGTGTGCAATGGTTTACAGTCATCCCCAATGTTCCTGGGACAAAGCAATCAATAGACATTTCCACACTTCTGCTTCCCTTGCCACTTATTGGCTGCCACCTCTGCATTGTCAAGAGCAACAAGAACCAAGAAGGTCTCCACAATGCATCAACAATTGTTTGTTGATGAAATCCTGATGCATTGCTGATGCATTGTGAGCAAAGCACACTTTCATTGAATTTTTCAAAACAAAGGTTTTCTTATTTACAACTAATATGACCCAGAGAATGTAGTTCATCTTGAAATACCCTATTGTCCTGAGGAAAATACTGTGAAGACTGTATAGTGAAGTATAGAGACACCAATTTGAATGAACTATTTTAAAAGAAAAATGTGTTCAAGGTGAGATCACTCTAACAATACCTGTGGGCCAGACCTACATCCATTATTAGCAGGGTTTGCCCAGTTAGAAAAATACTAGTCCTTTGAAGTAACCTACATTTTAATAGGGCTTTCTGTATAACTCCATTTATTTTCCCAGATTTGCTCGAGTTTTGAGTTCAACAAAATAGGAAAGCTCTCACCCATGAAAGCACAAATATTTTCATTTCAGTATTTACCTGTAGGTCTACCTTGGGTGCCTCAAAAAAAGTGTACATGAAATCCTCTGAAGAAATGTATGTGATTTGTATTCAATCAAATTCCCTTTACAAGCAAGGGGTTGTTAAGAATGTGGATCCAGTTCCAACAGCCACACCGTACTGTTCCCTCAGACAAGCCAATAAGGAAGCAAATACAATGAGGCTCAGGAGAAAGACACAAGTCTAGCAGGTTATAGAGACTGGTGTTTGTTTGTACATTGTTATACCAAAAAACAAAAGATAAAGGCAAGTCATTTTAGGATTGCAGGAAACCAAAAGTGTTTTCATGCCAGGGGTCTCTGCATCCTTTCTACTGTCTGTGCATGGCATGAAGAATCGGCAGAAATCATTTACTTGTAATTCACCATCACTTTGATTATGTTAATTGTCAATCACAACAACACTGGAAAAGACTATTCAATAACACAGAGTCTCACATCCTGCTGCTTGTCATTTGTATTTAATGCCATCATTAGTTGGATGATGATGATAAGGGAAATGTTGTGACGGCCCCTTCAGCAAATGGCGTGTGCTTAGATCCTTGTAGTTAATATTGTCTTTATCTACGGTGGTCTAGGAAGGTTTTCAGCGGGAAGTTTTTGTTTGGTTTCCCAGAAAGTTCTTCTGAAAGGTAGGATAACGTTCTCTAAAAACATTCTTAAAATGTTTGGTGATAACATTGTTAGAACATTATGCCCTCCTATTCTTAAAATATTTTCATCGGGAAGTTTTTGTTTTGGTTCCCAGAATGTTCTTCTGAAAGGTAGGATAACGTTCTCTAAAAACATTCTTAAAATGTTTTTGATAACAT
>NW_011346589.1:0-864 GCF_000735185.1 Notothenia coriiceps | reverse complement strand
ATTTACTAAAATATGTTTACATTATTTGAACATAAAGACATAATATTCCTGTAATTGTTCAACTCAAAATTCCTGGGTAAGTGGACTGACCACTGCGGTCATTAGGATGATTATGATGACTTAACTATTGGAATTTGACTATTAACACATGTAAAAGGATGACACGGAATCAGCTGGTGAAAGTAACATTTGTTTGTTAGAAAAGGGGAGCTGGGAGTGGAGGTTGGTTATGGCGGCAGTGGGAAACAGTTGTTCCAGGGTGGGTAGAGAGGCCTGGTTGGTCTTGGGAGTGTGGGAGGCCTTGGATTCCTCCTGGGAGAGACACAAAAATCAGTGTGAGGTAAAAGCAGGCAAAGTTGTCAAAGAATATGCTGGTAAAAAGCTAGAGCGGCACGCAACAAACCGTTCACGGCAACAATCCGGCAGGGAATGAGTGCAGGCTGCAGGCTTTCATAGTGTGGCTGACGAGCAGGTTGCAGGTGTGGTTGATTGGAGATTGCTCCCAGCCGTGTAGAGCATACCAGCAGGCAGAGAGAGAGACACACAGTAGAAAGAAACACATACAAACACTAACAGGGGTTTCAGGGACGGGCAGTGATAGTTGGTCCGTTCTTCTATATGTCTGTCTTTGGTTTTCTAAGTGTTATTCGATCCATATGACAATAGAGATATGTGAATAACAACAAAAACACTTGGGGTATAATGTTCGAACAATGTTATCACCAAACATTTTAAGAATGTTTTTAGAGAACGTTATCCTACCTTTCAGAAGTACATTCTAGGAACCAAAATAAAACTTCTCGATGAAACCATTCCTAGAACAATGAATGGTAACATACTCAAAATGTTTTTAGAACTTTTTTT
>NW_011346588.1:14090-17748 GCF_000735185.1 Notothenia coriiceps | reverse complement strand
TTCTCAATGTCGAGGAAGGATGCTCCAGAGCCACTATTTCAAGCATGCTACGTCATCGAGTGCCGCCGAAGGACTGTTCCAATCTCCAGCATACTTGGAATTCTACCGAGGCCGGCGTACTTCGTTTGGAGACATTTCGAGGCTGCACATGTGTAGACTCCGCGGTCTAAAAATCCCCACAATGCTTTGCGCACGGACCAATTTCCCCAAATCTGTGGCGGAAAATGTAAGGCGGGGCCTCTCATATGACGCACACCTGCACACCTGTTCCACTCTTCGTTTTCCGAATGCCAGGAAGGATTCTTGCCTCGCTTCTGAAGCAAGTGACTCGGAAGACATGTTCTACCAAGCAAGCGTACTCGACATTGAGAAACACCCAGTATGTGAACTCACAGAGCATG
Source organism: Notothenia coriiceps (assembly GCF_000735185.1). Lineage (NCBI taxonomy): Eukaryota > Metazoa > Chordata > Actinopteri > Perciformes > Nototheniidae > Notothenia > Notothenia coriiceps. Next base: position 17,347 of record NW_011346588.1, on the reverse strand, counting down.
CGCCCCTTAAGCCCCGCCCCCCGAGCTCCCACTCTCGGCTCAGTAGAATGAATGGAGAGAGAAAATAAATCCAGATTCGGCTTTTAGTGCATTTTACAACTTTAAGGACCGAAACATTCTAATAATGGCTGTAAAATACTTCATACTGGGTAGTTCATTTAGTTAAAAAAAATGATCCACCGATTTACAGACAGCTCTTTCTCCATGTTAGTCAATGGGAAAAAGCTGTTTGGGCCGGGTGACGTCACGGACTGATACGGAAGTTGCAGTACCGCCGTTTGGACACAACGAATGTTGGGCACAGAGTCCGGCGCACTGCCTGGGAGCTTGGTCTACTCCAGACTACATTAACAGAACAAGTTGTTTTACTTTGCTTATCATAATCATTATCAAACTCGACAGAAACAATCAAAACAATTCTAGTTCAGTCTCTCAAACCAAAACAAAGATGTTTTTGATCAATCGATATTGAATAATGATTTTTGATCAGAGATGTAAAATGACTGTTTCTGTCAATGGACGCTTTGGGGAGAGCTCACTCATATGTTTTGTCCAAATCTCACAAGACATTTCGGTAAACCTTTATATTAATATATATATTCACCATCAACTAGTTTTTCATTAACATGCATATTAGCAGTATATTGGCTCTTTATTAGTCATTATAAACACGTATTAATGCCTTATTCTACATGATCTTATTCTACAAGTAATAAGCCATTAGTTGAGAGTGTTTCCTCAATAACCCTCTAATTAGTGCTGATTTATTGTAAGGAAGTTGTTGTACATGAGATGTGGTCTTAATATGCTCAATATGGGCCTAATAAGGCAGCAGTACCACAATAATAGTAATTCTCCCATAATAACACATAACAAATATGGTCTATTCTTATGTAACAAGACATGAAACTACAAGTGTTAATTGTGTCAACATTAGGTATTTCAAGTATATATTAACTTCAAAGAATACGTGACAATGTCCCCTCTCTCGTGCCATGTTTCCATCACTGTCAATCGGAGCTGAAGCTAATGAATATCATGAGGTTATTTGTCCCGGGAATGAATGCCAACAGCAACCTTTCCAAGTAAAGACAAAAGCCAGATGTCGGTGGGTGTTAGAGGGTGTGTTTCTCCAGTGGTATAGAAGCTAAAGTCACCACTTCCCCACCAGAAACACAGCCAACGATGTGCCACATCAATTATTTCCCACAGAAACAACATGGCTCTCACGGTAAACCTTAAGATCCCACTTCTCTACTTCTAGGAATTAAACAGCAACCCACCATGAGCCATTTTGGGGTTGAAACTCTATTTAAGATGTTTTTTCAAGCCCCTTCGTTGAATAACAACTAAAGTCTGCACACTATACATCATTGTGGCGTGTCCTTTGTGCATGTAAGGACATGTTCAGATAATATCCCCGGGCTAACTAAAAGAGGAAGATTGCACGCAGCCACAGACGGATAATAGACGGATTGCTTCAGCCCAGAACAGCTGGTGAGATCATGCTCTCAGTTTGTGATTTCGCATCATTTCTGGTGTCTATTTCTGACGGGAAAGCGGAAGTTATTCTTCATCCCTCTGGAACATTTTCCCTGGGCTCCTAGAAGCAAGAGGAAGTTCCCATTGTGAGCATGTGGGAACTTATAATATATATAATAAATAATGTGACTGAATATCAGATTCAGAATAGTGTGTTTATCCCGGGGGAAATAAGGCTGGGTGGCAAATATAACAAATTCAATGTTTTCTTAAAAAAAACTAAGACAATACAAGTATTTGAATGAATTATAATACATTTATATAATCATATTCAAGTTAAAAAAGAGTGTGCAAAACAAAATATAAAATAAAATAAATATTTGTATATCAAAATAAAATGTTGAAATCAAATGCAAATCAATATTATTAACATAAACATAATATTGTGTAATACAATGAGTAAAATATCCAATAAAATATAGATTAAAATGAAAGAAAAAGGATTATTAAAATTTGATTAAATGCAGAAATGCAGATTGTTTACGTAAAATGTAAAAATATGTCAGAAAAAAATATTTCTGTACTTCAAAACATTTATAATTACTGTATAAAAAATGGTGTCAAAAAGACGATAGTTGTTCACGTCCGCGGCGCCATCTACGGGCGTCATGCTCTCGCCAGAATTGATATATATGTAATATGTATATTTGACTCGAATATGTATATGTTCATTTAATTTGTTTCTTATTTAAACAGTTACTTACCTGTATATCATTTTAATGTTATCTTTAATTGTATTCATCTTTAATCTTGTGTGAATCTGTGCCGTTGCTGTTTAAACTACTCAATTTCCCCCACAAAGGTCCATTTCATCTTATCTTATCTTATATACAAGAACCTTTTTAAGGCCCCGGCCACACGAGGACGATAATGGTCGTATCTACAGTTCACTATCAGATAGATGGTTCGGCCACACGAGGCCGACATGGAAACGCAGAAAACGATAACGGGTGCCAAGGTGGGTAGATGGGTGCAAACGAAACGCTCTGGGGGGCAAACGGCTCCGTGTTTACGCCTACACGATCATTTCCTGATAACGTTGAAGCAGTAGCCCCGCCTCTCCCACCTCTCCCACCTCTCCTGCTCAGAGATCAGCTGCTGGGCTCTGAGAAGAGGGGGAGGACAAGAGAGGCTTCGTTTATTCATCTTATATTATTATATAGAGTCATTATTCATTTGTTTTAAAGCTCAATAAATAACGAAGAAGACCTCTGACCGGCACTTTTCTAATTTTGCCCGGAAGATTTAAACTTTAACGGACATGTTGACCGGCGAAAGAGGGTGTTTGTCATCTGCTGGTGGACTACCGGAGAGCATTACAGCAGCAGGAGCAAACGCTTGCCTCTGGGAGGGAGAAAAAGAGCCAGAGCGTCCACAGCGGAGAATAAACAGAAGGGCAACCATGGCAACCATGCGCGGGAAGCCTTCTTCGCTGCTTTTGTGGCAGAAGTACAGCGCCACTTACAGGCCTGGCATATGTACTACAGCGTCTGCAGCACTTTCAAGCGGTCTCGTGTGAACGGACACGTTTCTGGTGCCTGTTGCGTGTGGACGGTAGGGCTGTACCCGAATATTCGACTATTCGAATATTCGTTCGTTGGCCAACTATTCGGGTTTCAATTTCATTATTCGGATATTTTGCACTAACATCTGTAGCATGGTCAGCAGCTCCTGACAGTAGCTACTGACCATGCTACAGCAGTGAGCAGCAGAGG
>NW_011346588.1:0-3847 GCF_000735185.1 Notothenia coriiceps | reverse complement strand
CAACCAAACACCTTTGAAAGCTTCATGTCTGCATCTCGCATGGTTGGGATACTTTGACGGTGAGTGAGTGTGTTCACAGACACACAAACACTGTGACACACACACAGAGAATCACAAGTGTGTGTGAGGGTCACGTGACTTCCCTGTGATGCAACAAACAAAACAAGACTCACAAGACGTCAAACGCTAAAAACAGCATCACTCATTATTGCAAAGTATCATGATTCATCCTGAGGGAGCGTGAATATCTGACATTTTTCAGGATATAGACATGAAATATTGGTACAATTTATTTACTATTTTGGAACGAACAGGCTGACTATTTCATCGTTAAAGTCTTGCTGCTAGATTAAATGAGATATAGCTTTACTCTATACCTTTAGATGTAGTTTATTGATCCTAAATTGGTAATGTTGTTGTGCTACAGCAGCATGTAAACAAGAGTCTGGATGAGTGGAGGCTGGAGATTGAGCGACACAAAGGAACTATAAAACCAGTTTGAAATCAGATATGCAACACCTAGCTAACTGAATGGGTTCTGCCTCTATAGATATTTCCCAGAAGCATCTGTACTCATAAGCATCTGATCCCATAATGAACTTAATTACCTGCAAAAGCTCATTTGGAGCAGGCCCATTAAAAACACATTTACCAACAACTAACGGGACAAACGGTGGTCCTTAAGGAAACTCCCAGAAGGTGTTCAAATGGAATGAAAGGTCACATATATTTAGGCTTTAAATGGCACTTTTGGATGCCGTAAAAACCCAGTTTAGACATTTTAAAGAAAACCTAGTTCAGCTTTACTCTACACTAACAGCACCTCTGAGACAAAGAGAGAAATGTCCCAACTGTGCAAGAACATCACGGGACTCTGTTTTAGCGTTTAGCAAATCCTGAGCAAACGGTCCCGTAAAAAAGGCCCCAAAGTGTCCGAGCCTCGTTAAGTTTCACACAGTTACTCCTCAGAGCAGGCTTTACATGCAGCATGTCAGAAACCACACTCCACCCCGAGATAATCAGCACTTGGTGTCTGCAGGCCACCATCGACACACCATGTAATCATCTCCCAGGGTGCAACACAGCTCGACCCGTCACAACATCCACAGGTTTCAGAACAACATGCTGAAGCACTTTGGGACGGTTGTGATTGACTTCAGAAAATGACTTCTGGGCAGCTTAGAGGAATACGTGTGATCAGACACAATCTGTCGGCTAAATCACTTCATGAAACTCTGTGATGGACTTCGCTTCAAGTCGTTATCATCTATGACCTTCTCTTTATGGCTTAGTTTACCATTTCAATCCTGCTTCCATCTTATTTCTCAGTTTGAGGCACTTGTGTGTTTTCCCGAAGCCTCTCTTCAATGACTGTTATTAACTTTTCTCCCTCCTCCAAAGTGAGTTTAGGTCTCCTACCTTGAGCAGAACCACGTCTACAGTCCTCTCTCCCTTGGCTCGCAGGCTGTACCTCCGCTTGTGTCTCTCGTACATCGTGCCTTTTATATATCCACGGCAGATTTTGGTAAAGAGCAGAAAATCCAGCAGGACCTGTTGAGGAGCCGAGGCTGAATGCTAAGCTTCACATCTGGACTCTGAAGACCTCAGCGCTGCTCCCTCCTCTTCCCTCCTCTTCCCTCCCCCTTCTCCTCTTCCCTCCCCCTTTCCTCTTTCCTTCTCCTCTTCCCTCCCCCCTCTTTCTTTCTTTCCCTCTGTTGCCTCTTAACTTCTCTCCTTACACATGCTTCTCTCCCTCTCTCTCTCCTTCTTATCCTCTCAAAATAGTTGTATTTTAATTATATATATATTTTTAATTTATTTAGTAATTTATCAATTTTGTAATATATATTTTTTATTATGTATTTTATGACATATTTTTTATATTTAATTTGTCAAATGTATATATTTTTTCCTTTTTTGGTTCACTCTCTCGCTCTCTTCTCCCATAGAATATGTTTTTCTTTTTCTTTTGTTTCTTTTACATTACATAAGCTTGCCATCTAGTCATACTGACATGTATTTGTTATCCTTTTCCTGCACTAAATAAAACAACAAGCAGCCATATCTTTGGGAAACATCGTTAAGGTTTACGACAGAACGTATTACTAATGAGCTCCGGTTAGGTGCGATGATGCATGAACAATGACTAATGCACCGGCACTTGCAATGGTCTGGCTGATTACCATCGGCATCACTGGGAGTAGATAATAACTAGAAAAGCAGGAGACTATAAGAAACGTTTAAAGTTGCTGATCAGCACAGGCAGGATTTGTGGCCATTTTAAAATGACTGAGCAAAGTGTAATTTAGTTGATAACAATGTATGTTCCGTTATTCTGTATTCACATTTCATCTTGTGTTTTTCTAATGTGCAATTTAAACATTTTTCAAAGTGTTTTAATGTTTCGGTTCACATTTCCTGTTGCAAGCTTTTTTTCGAATCCAGTTTTACAATTTTATAGGTCCCATGTCATGGCCATTTCTACTGATCATAATTCCATTGTTGAGATCTACTAGAATAGATTTACATTGTTCAATGTTCCAAACTCACATTGGTTTCTCATACAGCATCTCTGTATAGTATGTGTATTCACTCTCTGTCCTAAACGGTTTGTTGGAGCACTTGCCCCCCCCCCTCCCTGTGAGCCCAGTGTGCTCTGATTGGTTGGGATGCTGCGAGGCTCGCTGCTCAGTGAGCTGGCTTACTGGTGTGGTTTCCGGGTCGGCGAGGCAGCGCGAAACTCATCCTGAGCACACACAAACACTCACAGCCGAAGTAAAAACAATAAGTGTGGCTTGATATTGAGTGAAAAAGGTTTATAAACGCTGTGAGAATGGGTCTGCAGAGAGCATTTCTCTGCCATCCCAACTCGTCTATTACCAACCAGGGAGCTCTATGCAAGTCAATGGGACTCCCTGTTAGTTGAAAATGTACGCTAAAGGTCCTGGTGTGCGAGGAGCTCCGCGGATTGGTCCATTTGGGTTCGGGGAATCGCATGAAATCATGTGGTTCCCGGAAGAAACAAATGGAAAAAGAGAAATGTCCAACGAGGCGTTCTGGGGACGGGTGATAACCAGAAAAGCATGACATGGGACAAAATCAGCCGTTTAAAAAAATGTGTGTTTGTGTCTTTAGGATTTATTGCACTTATTGCTTTGGATAAAATTTCTATTTAATATAACTTAATCTAACGTAATGCACGTGTGAGAATGAAGATGCCTTCATTATCTGATTAACTATCCTCTTAATTTAAGTTCATTCATCATTTTCTTCTTCCTTTATATTTGTCCTGATATGTTGATTGATATTTAATGATATTTAACTGTTTTTTATTTTGTTTTGTTTGCCCTGTAAAGATGTGCTTTCTTACAATGAAAACAAAATCTATTTATGAAATCAGCCAGTCAAAGTGTGACTTAGTTACAGTTAGACAGATGACAGTGGGGCATTATTACGTCACTTAGTGAATATCAAACACCAGGATTGATGCAGTTGATAGTCAACCCCCCCTGCTGGAGGACGAGGTATTTAAGGTATGTGTCAGAGGGAAAGAAAATAGGTGTTTGTTGACAGCTTATCGAGTCAATCATGTGAAGGTTTCCCGCTGAGGAAGAGCAGCTCCTGAATGATTATTAGATCTAAGTAAACGAGTGCTTTAGTGTTGCTTTAGTCTGAGGGTGGTCCCTGCCAGATTTACCCCTTAGCAGACCAATAGAAAAAGCTAAAATCTGCAGCCACAAACAAATCAAATCCTCACTCTGACACGGCAGCAGGTGTCTCAGAAATGTTCCTGCAATCAGTCCGTTAAACCAAATCAACCACAGAGTTTGCACAGGAAACGTTACAT
>NW_011346587.1:71179-74840 GCF_000735185.1 Notothenia coriiceps | reverse complement strand
CTCTAAATGGTCGTACTCAAAGCCCTAGTCAAGGCAAATCCCGCCACAGATGGGAATACATTGCAATCAGTTGAAAGCTATTTGCGTCCCTTTATGAAGCTGAAGGAGCCTAGGAGCGTCACAACTGCACGCCACGGGACCCTGACCAAGCGTCGCTCCTGGACGATTATGGAGTGAGAGTGTGTTGCTGCAGCAGCTCTTCTTTGGCCACTGCCATGTGTGTGTTTTCTCTATTAAGCCAAACATGGACAGGTGGGGGAAGGAGGAAGAAAAAGTCAAAAGCGAAAACTTCAAGGGAAGTGAATATTCGTTGGTAGCCACGGGAAAAACTGTTCTTGAAAAAGCTTTTATTATTTAATAACGAAGAGGAAGTGCTTTTGCAGGCCGATTTTTGTATGTGGTTAAGGTCACTTAAGGGCTTGGGCTTCCATCAGCCCAGGGGAAATCTATAACCTCAATGAGCTGGCTGCTGGTGCCCCTTGCCAGACTGACAATAATGGCCAGGTAGAGGTTCTGGGGGAAAAGAAACAAGATCTGCATGGTGCTGACCACAAATGATGACTTCTCTAAAGCACAGGAAGGAAGCTAACAAAACTACTAACCCAAGTCCCATCCGTCAACCTGGTGAAACACTCTACTACTTCGCTGTAGACTAGACGTGTAATAAGTTCTGTCTTTGAAAGCAGCTTTGATTTTACTTTACCTGTGGGAACTGAAACACACAACATCAGAGAGAGTGCATTTTATGACAAAGGACTGTGTGCCAACAAATGCACTTCTTTGAGCAAATGAAAAGCTATCTCGACCTTCTTCCTTTCACTGCAAATGAGAAGCAATGAGCTCCCCAGCTGGAGAAATTACTCTGAGCAAAGGGCAACAAGGCAGTTAAGTTTTCCAATCACCCACAATGTTGGGTTGTTCTTCACAGTGATACATCTGCAACACTTCTTGTTTCAGCTCTATATGAGTACAGTGAAATGAAAAAAAGTACAAACTGATTTTTTTCATTGAATGGATCAACGTCCATTTTTTACTGAAATCATTGAAAAATCATAGCATTTTAATAATATGTTGTTCTTATTTCTATCGAGGATGCTTCCTTGAAGCGTTCTGTTTGGTACATGAACTGTCGTACTGGCATTCTCAGGCCACTCTTCATAATACCTATAACAATATATATCACAGTAACTCTTTAGGGGATTTTAGGGGAGCAGGATGAACTGCAATGTCTCCGTCGACAGGTGAGAGGAAAGAGGAACGTAATGCAGAAACCAAGGCAGAGCAGTGCGACTGCTCTTGTACTGTGTATAATTAATTAATATAAATGTGCGTTAATAACGCGTTAATGCACATTTTTTTTTAACGCCACTAATTATTTTAACACGATTAACGAATGTGTATTTTTTTTCCTCGGCCGCCACGTAGTTTCAGAGCGCATCGAGTTTAAAACACCATCTACAAGCTGATGCTGACAGACCCGCTCCTGCCGCCCGCTTGTGGCAGACCCTCTATGGGCAGACCACACTTCCACGCTCACCGGCAGGCTGCAACTGGCCATCGGGAGGACCGGGAGGGTGTGTCTATGTGTGGCGTGAGAGAGAGACCTTACGTGTATTGTTGTTGTTGTTGTTGTTGTTAGCATCTGGTGCTAGCTAGCTGCGCTAACGGATATAAGGAGCTATTTAAATGAAAACAGAGTAGCGACATTTCGCCACAACTGCGCCGAGCACTTGACTTTATGCAGGCAGCCAGACAGTGGGACATTGTTCTAAAAGGCAGCACACTCAGCACGGATAGTGCAACATGATTGCAGCATCCAGGCAGCTCCCGTTCGAGCATATGCCTTGAGTTGCACATAGCAGCTCCAACGATCCAACACACACACACATACACACACACACACACACACACACACACACACACACACACACACACACACACTTTGTATTGTATTATTGTATGAGAGAGGTTCCAGGTTGAATTGAGGCAGATATTTGTAATGTTCAAATGAAATTAACATTTGCATAAAGCATATTTGTCCGCTCATATGTTGATAAGAGTATTAAAAACTTGAAAGATATTCCTAAGGTACATTTAGAACAGATCAAAAATGTGATTAATCGCGATTAACTATTTCGACTGACAGCCCTAATAATTTAGAGTCAGTTATATTTTTGTTTATCAATTTGACACTTTAGTTTGTAAAGTAGGTAATTATCATGTTTATCAGGTAATTATCATGTTTCATTTCATTATTATTTTTTTGTATTATTGTTTTATACATTCGAAATAAATCACATCAAATATTAAGCTCTGGCTCTTTACTTGCTGTAACAATGTCAATGTCCCCTATGTGTGACGAATGAAGGTATTATGATTCTAAGACTGTGAAGACAAAGTCCTAATTTGAGGAGCTTCTAAGTCCTACACAAATATTATAATATGATATTATAAATAATTATTATATCTTATGCTCACAAATGGAGTTAATCAAATTAGCAAAAGTTATTATCAGAGACTTTATCTTTGAGATTTGGAGAGGGGATATGTTTTGGGGGACAGTTAAACCTTAACCCATAGTAATATAAAGGTGGAACCTGGTCAGACAAAGGTTCAACCTGGTTAGACTAGGCCCAGGTCGCTGTGAGCACTTTGTGCCCGCCCTCCTCCTCTGTGTATCTCCGCCCTCTTTAGTTTATAAAAGAGCCGAGCCGCATCAGTCGGTTAGTGAAACGAGGAAGCAGAAAAACAGAGGTCTGTGATGTATTTTGTGAAACAGAAGAACAGATAAATAAATGCAACGGCCTCCCAAGAAGAGCTCGCCTCTCTCCAGTCATTTAAGCTAAAGTGGGTTATTGAACCTGAAGCTTGCCCCCCTGTTTCCTCGACTACGGTCTGGGAGCCGACAGGAAAGTTCAACACAGATGGCCAGTCCGCCCCTTTGCAGCATATTATTTCGATGAGAGATGAGCAGATCGCCACTGGGCTTTCAACTAAAGACACAGCCACGCAAAAACTGCGGCATTTGTACAGCTCCTTATGGATACTGCAATTTGTGAAGGGCACGCGTGCCAGGGGTTGCCGACCCCTGGTCTGATGCTTTCAATTCTTTGATCTCTAAATGGTCGTACTCAAAGCCCTAGTCAAGAGATGAACTCCCCTGTTTTTGATTTCGCTTATTTCTCGGTCTCTGAAGTCTTACAGGGTTTGAACTCAATTGATCCTAAAAAGTCTGCCGGGCCTGACGCCCTCGACCCATTCTTTAAAAAAATTGCAGCTCAGATTATAGCACAACCAGTAACTGATATGTTTAATCTCTCCCTGTTCACTCACACACTGCCAGCTGTGTGGAAGCAAGCTCTGGTATCGCCCCTCTTGAAAGCTGGTGACCCCACAGAGTTGAATAACTATCGTCCTATCTCAAATCTTTCTGTGTTATCAAAGCTTCTTGAGTCCCTAGTTTCTACTCAGCTAAAACTTTTTTTAAATTCACACAACATTCTTAACCCTATGCAATCTGGATTCAGATCAAAGCACAGTACTGTGACTGCCAGTCTGAAAGACATAAACGCGAGTGAAGTATAACCGGACGCGAGAGAGAGACCAGATCAGCTGATGAGTCTGACGGAGACACGCAGCTCTGCATGATCACCTGAAGCTC
>NW_011346587.1:18320-71134 GCF_000735185.1 Notothenia coriiceps | reverse complement strand
AATAGCGCACTATAAGTGAATTCACACTAGCCACGAGAAGAATTTCCGGCTAGTCCTACTCGACTAGACTAGCTATACCTGTATTGCGCTCACTTCACATGGCCTTGCTCTCTGCTCTAGTCTAGTTCGACGACTGCAGACTGCTCTGTGCGTCCGGGAGTCGAGACGTACTAGTGGACTTCGAGACGGGAGGACAAATACACTCGACTGGCCTGACGCGTTTACTGCAATACTTCACAGTACTTGCGTTTTTAGCTATGGGAACTCCCCCGCGCAGTACACTAAAACCGAATGTCTTCTTCCTCTGAGACTAACCGATATCTATCTTTTTAAAAATGGTCATGCTTAGCCGACGGCAGTCCCCCAGAGGTTTTTGTGGTGTCTGCTTACGTGTCGCTAGGCACGTGTCTTTCGGCCAAACACAAACGTTCCAACGTCACCAAAAATTTGCCTTTGTTTCCCCACCTAGTTTTTAAGACATTATTTTACATAAAGACATAACCTAAATTACACGAAATCTAGAAAGTGTACTCCCCGTCAAACAACCGACACGTAACACACATAATACACGCCTCAGCACTTAGGAAGACACAGGTACATCACATAATTCCTACAGACTCGGGTATAATTTGTCGAGACAAGTAAAGACGAGTCGACCCCCTTTGACTTCGGTATATAATTTGTGTAACCGTAGCCCTAATCGCATGGAGTCGACCTGTGCCGAAACGGCGCACGACCACACCTGGAGGTCGACTGAAGGAGACACGAGAGGACGTCGTCGAACGACAACAACAGACGGTCGAGAAGTTAGTCTGGCCCACATGAGTCTTGCGTCTACAAGTCGAGACGACTTAAGGATACCTCTTTTTTCGTAGTATTTACTATCTACACCTTTATCTATCTAACAAGCCTCCCACCTAACTACTTTGTGTGGCTCGTTTGGCCGTACATACACCGTAAAGTCGTAATTACATTGACACGCTATGCCTACCAAGAATTTTTCCACCCCATGCCATCAAAACCTCTCGGTCGAGCTCAACGCGACTCTTAAACTTTTATGTGTCGGCCCTTTTTTAGACGGTAACGGAATGTACTCGGGAGGAGGTTGTTGTGCTTGCGCGTGTACTGGTTATCTCGTGCTCTATTCAAACGACGTGCTACCTTCCGACTCCGTCCGTCCCCGGCAGGTCAATGAAATCGCACCTGGCCGACTTCTCCCTGAAAAATGTCGTGGTTGCCGAAGCGTGTCTACGTGTACCAAAAAATACCTAAAAAAGTTTCGTGAAGTTCTATAAAGTAACGATTAGCCCTACAATTGCTCGTAAGGTACCTTCCATACTTGTCTTTTCACATAGAGCTCGGCCAAGAGTTCTTGAATGATGGGGGAAATTCGCACTCGTTGTGTACGTCCTCTTTCTTACCTTTTACATTTAGGCCTTTGCTCGATATTTTAATTTCTTGTGTACCTTAAGTCGTTTATAACAAATGATTCTCTCGTCTCTCTTCTGTACATCCTTCGTACTGGGTCATCGTGCTATCTCCACTGTGTCAAGAACGAGAGGATGATGTACTAACCACGCCTCCGACTGACGCAGGGAGTCCTAACGGCACAGAGGAGCACGACGAACAGCTCACTAGACCTGAAAAGTCACACGACGCGCGCGGGCAGGTCCGATCTTTCTTGGTATCGTATATGTTCGTCCTTGAAGTCTCGTTATGTTGTAAAAGACTAAACAAAGTTAATAAGATTGTACAGTCCTAAAGAGGTTGTCAGAACATAATCAAATTAAGATTACAACAGATTACACTTTGACACGAATAATTATTTTGTTGTTGTACCCTTTCACACTACGAATACATTCTTAGACAAGGTGGAACTAAGACGTGCAGCTACTCTCGATGGAACACGGACGACACGAAACGGGGGATCGATACGAGGAGTTCAAGAGAAAGAGGTGCCGTACGTGCAACAATGGAGATGTCAGTGACAGTGCGAAGGTGAGCCACACAGAAGACAAAGGTGTTACTTCGGACGGCATGTGTGTCACATCTTTTTGTTTTATAATTCGAGAGGAGTGGACTCACAGATTTTCATTTAGATTAGTAGGTGCAACACCCCTTATTCAACTCTGTATTTAGCCTACTAATGTCGTCACTGTAGTACACTATATGCTCTCTCTCATCCTTCTGTACCTAGTTGACCTCACAGATTCGACTGTGAGTGAATTACAGGAACCGTCCTCCTGCGGTTGATGACACACTGTTCAACATCTTCAGAGTAGCGAGGAGATACTCAGACTTCTCTACGCCGACAACAGTCCGACTGACACCACTCTTGTATATATCGTGCGAATTGTTCATGTTCACCAGTCATCGACCAAGTCTGGCTATTTCTTGATTTCTCAGCTTTAACTGCTCATTTCTTCTTATTTTTTACAAAGCGAGCAGTTGGTGTAAACCATATGTTGAAGGTCAATGAGATACAATAGTGAAATAATTACAGATAGTGAACTCTTCCGTTCCCCGTAAGCCTAACATAACGGTACCCCCGTTGACAGTTCACTGTCTAGCACTGGCTTCGTAGTGCACTGATCGATTAGGCTAAGCTAACCTGTAGCTGCTCCCTCCACACTCACAACAACTTCATACAGACATAAATAAAGCAGCTGTATTCGCCATACAGGAAACACACATTTAAAACGGTTTTGCCTGCCGTTTTTGTACACAAGCATTCATCAACGGTTCGGAAAGTGGCGCTGTACCTTAATAATATAATGGCTTGTATTTGCGTGCATTTCCTATACGAAAACTGAGAGTGGAGAGGTGTCCTGAGATTAGCATGGACCTGTCAGCTCCGGACTGCGCAAAATGCGTACATGAAGCGCTACGTCATGAACGCAAGAAATCAACCGTCATGGGGGCGTGCTCATGTGATTGGCTTAGAATTGAGGAGACATCTGATTGGCTATAGATTGAAAAAATTACAAGTACGAATCGGCTGACCGTCAGGGGAGTCTCAAAAAACCCACACACGAATGCACAGCGATCCGTGCACAGAAAGCGGTTTGTGTTTGCAGGTTCAGGGGATTTAAACGGAAAACAAATATGTGAGGATCAAAAATACATATGTAAAACTTTTTTCTGTATTTGGATTTTATTTACATGTATATGAAACGGAACACATGTGTGTGTGCATTGAAAAGCACAAGTGTGAATCCTTCTGTGTGCATGCGTGTATTATGAGACTGTTCTGAGCCCATCGTTTAAAGCCCTGGGCCGTTCCGCACAGCTTCAAATCTGGTTGGTGGGTGTGGAAGCATTGCCGAGGAAATGGGAGGAGGTTGTAGTGGAAGTACTGGGGAGGGGGTGTGGGAAATATAACCTGGGTTGGAAGGATTGTGTTGGTTTGGGAAGCAGGAATGTTAGAAGCTTTGTGCTGTGTATGAATAACGCTTTCCTGTGAGACACCCAGATCAGCCTTTCCTGTCTTTTCATTGAACTGTCCACGATCAAAGATGGAAAATATTGTCGCTGGCTCTATACACAAGAATCTCAGCAAATAACTGGAGAGTTGAGATGTTCTTTATTGTGCAGACTTAATACAAATCAATTAAAAATGCTTAGGATACACTACACAGTTTGCAAGATCCCGAGTTGTGTTTGAATTCTTGAGTCAACAAAAGGCTTGTTGAAGGTAGTAGGAAGCCATAGACTCAGTAAAGATATTAACACTGAGATCAAAAGGATGTTATTTGTTAGTTTACCTTTTAGTGTGGCAGTACAAGACTTGTTTTCTATTCAAATGTTTGGTACAATTCAGTTAAGTAGATGTATCTCTCCATCTCCAGGCTCAGCTGCAGGATGCGAAGAGAAGCTGGGAAGAACTGCAGAAATTCCTCCACAATGTCAACACTGAGAGGGAGAAGCTCCAGGCCTCAAACCAAGGTGATGCATCCTGTTGCATTTGAGATGAAATCCTTTGTAGTTTTCTGAATACATTAAAGAGAAATCATTAGGTTACATTCAGCAACTGATGGTCGGTGTGTGTGTGTGTGGGCGCAGATCTGCACAGCCAGCTGGTTGCAGTGGAGACGGAGATGAACAACAAGAACAAGGAGATCCAGACCATACACAGCAGCCTGAATGAAGCCATGGTGTCCAAGGAGCGGCTGGAGCAGAGAGTAATGGAGCTGATGGAGATGTCACAGCACAGCATGCCTGATGAGGTGCTGCAAGGCCGGGTTCAGGTGAGCCTCCACAACATCTAAGACGAGGCACTTTAGAACTCTGAAGTGTTGATTCTATATTTAGATGAAGCAGAGCAACCCACACTTCTTGTCAACTAATACAGACTGTGTTTAACAGGACCTTATTAATGAAAACCAAGGTCTTCAGCTCCAGAGCGAGACCCTGCAAGTCCAGAATGAGGCCCTGCAGGCCCAGATGTCTACACAGGTAAACGGGTCAACGTCATTCAGTTTTTAAGTCAGAAAAAGAGATGCAGCCTGCGCTACAGTATGAATTTAGGCTAATGTGTCATTTCTTTCTCATGTAGGTCACCCATGTCTCTCACTTTGACGAGCTACAGAAGCTGTAAGAAACACTTTGACCTTTTCAAACATATAGAACAGTTATTCCTTTTGAAGCTGTTTCTCATGCACTCTTCCTGCTGTTCCCCTCAGATTGGCTGAGAAGGAGTTGCAGAGAAAGAGTCTGGAGGATTCTCTAAATGCCGAGAGGAGCGGTGGGGCCACTAGAGAAACCAGTATGCAGGTAAAGCCGCTTTATCTACAGCTTCCTATACGAACATTGCATCGGTTCATTCGTCTGCTGGAATTTGGTTAACATGTTCTCGGCCTATGGAGAGGGGATATGGATTGAAGACCATATACAACGCCCTGCTGGAATGAACAGTTCACATCCGCACATGCCGAACAGATATCATTTACTCCACAGTTTTATAACCCTTTGACAGAGTTATGATTATGTCTGTCAGATCCTGTCATGTCTCAGTGAAATATGTTTTGTTGTTTTCCTCTGTAGGCCTTGCACAATGATAACATGTCCATGAAGGCAGAGGTTCAGAATCTGCAGAATCTGATTTCTGATCAGGTTAGACATGTACCTTGACTGTTTTTCCAATAATTAAAAGGCCCCAATGTGCTTGTGTTCTTCTCTTTAACACACCCTCTTTAATCTGTCTCTCCCCATGTAGACTGCCTCCCAAATAGCCTTGGACCAGTTCCAGATGAGGTGTGTATGAAACATATTTTGAACAAGTCAGTTGGTTAAACGTGTTGGGCTAGACGTGTCACTTTTATAATAAGTTCTAAAGAACAACCTGATGACCTTGTCAAACATTGCTTCCCACCCAGTGTTCGGGAAAAGGAAGACAACATGAAAACTGTGGAGGACCTGCTGGAGAAGGGGCTGATCGAGGTGGCCAACAAGGAGGAGGAGCTCAAGGTGTTTTCTCTTTTGCTGCCTCACACACTCTCTTACTGACATCAGCAGGCTTTCAGTGACTCTGCATTTCCCTGTTTGCTTTGTAATCACAATCCCTAATGGGGGGGAAAGGAAGATCTTTAAGTCATTTCTCTCCCTGATGCAGGCTGTAAGAGAGGAAAACAAGGGACTAAAACAGGAAATGGAAGAATTAAAGACAATGGTAGCGGAACAGGTGAGATCTCTAAAATCTTTACGTAAAGAAGTTGCTGTGTTTTTCACACCTCATTCTGTATTTTTTCAATTGTATATTTCTCTCATCACAGGCACCATCAGAGTCAATGATGGAAGATCTCCAGAGCATGTAAGATCACTCAAGTTGACTTTGGTGTTTTGTGATCACCCAGCCCTTTCCGCTACACACTAATGGCGCATTTCCACTACAGCACGGTTTAAGCGTGCCGTGCCAAACCCGGCCCGTTTTTGGTTGCGTTTCCACTAGGGGTAGTACCGGCTCTCCAAAATCCATGTTCTTTCTGGGCCAACAACCGGGCTGAATATGCTAAACTAGTGAGAGAATCGCTGGCAAGGGGGCTACAACAAAATGAACACATTTCACCGTGATTTAATTGTAATACACGTTTCAAAATGATGCCGAAGTAACAACATACTGATACCGGTTAGTAAAAACCATGAATTAATGCTTTGACAAGTCTGCAGACAGACGGCAGGTGAAAAACCTTTTTAAAATGCGTGTTTTCTGAATGGAAATCGGCTAAGCTAACGTTGTATATGCTTATGCTCCAACCGTCCAAACTCGCAACAACGGCCTACGGACAAAACTATACCAATGACTGTATTCGCCATGACACAGACACTCTGGGGTTTGTACTTGTTTAACTTCTGTCTAGTTTCTGAACAGATAGCACTCAAGCTCACAGCTCCTCCTAACAGCTAATGGCTGATGTTGGTTATCTGTGGTTCGCATTGAAGATGACGTCACGGTTCCGCCTACACTGCGTTACTATTGTTACTGCCCCAGCTACTAAACTGTAATGGAAACGCAGCGTAAAGTGAGCCTGGCCTAACTATACCGTACTAAGCCGTGCGAGGCCCTGCAGTGGAAATGCGCCATAAAGACACACTGACCAACATTGACTTTAGTGTCCTTAACACCAGACAATAGATGAAGAACAGCTGGTGTCGGTCATAATGTCATGCTATTTGCCCAAGGCTAATACTTGATCAAACTCATTCCCCCTGGCCACTCCCTTGACACACCCCTGATTGTAATTATCCACTGTCACGAGAGGCTGTGTATTCTTTAATGTCCTTTCTTCCCAGATACCTTCTCTCTGTGTGACGTCAAACTGTTTTAGTCTGACCAACCTTTGGTTCAATATGCTTTATAGGATCCAGGAGAAGGATGTGAAGCTAAAGTCAGTGGAGGAGAGTCTACAGACGGCACAGGAGAGCAGCTCTACCAGAGAGAAGGCGGTAGAGGTGTGGGCTTTTCTCTTCTAATAATATACTAGATTTGCACATTTCACATAGTCTTCATGATATTGTTAATGTTGTCCAGTCCTACTTTGAGCTCTTATCTAAATACATGTTGTCTCTCAGGCTCTGGAGCAGCAGTTGGCTGCCTTGCAGACAGAGATGGAGCAGCTGAGACAGAAGGAGACAACACAAGTGTCCAGTTCTGATGCCGAGCTCCAAAAACTCCAAGCTCAGTAGGTTAACCCCTCTCCCCCCCCCCCACCTTAACATGAAGTTGTTCAGCGCTTCCTTTACATGTGAGTCTAACGAGCAGCACATCTGACCCACAGACTGGCAGCAAAGGACCAAGAGATCCAGATGCTGCAGGCTGAGATGAAGGCGAGGACAAAGGCAGTGAGTGAGCAGGTGGAGCAGATGCAGCAACAGGTGAGGAACACCGCAAAGGAATTCTGTGCAAGTGTGAAATGTGTTTTGGATTAAATCAGCAAGATTCCTCTAGCTAGACAATTTTAATTGGACAACAAATGAATTTGGATGAAAGAGCTCTTCTGACTTTGGTTCATGTTTGAATTTGTCTTAAATGTTCTTTTTTCTTTTCCCCTCCTCAAATAGCAGTCGCAGGCAGCAGTGCCAAGCAAAGAGCTTCTATCAGCGTAAGTCATGTTGCATTCCATATGATGTATCAGAACACATACATTTTCCACATGTTTTCATTTCAAAGGCCCCTAACTATATAATGATTCACAATGAGTTGTTATGTTGTTGTCTGTCAGGTTGTCAGAGAAGGACAAGCAGGTCTCAGATCTGCAGGCTGAGCTGGCCGAGCTGAGAGACTCCGTGGAGCTTCACAGGAAGAAGAACAACGTAGGTTTCCCACAGCGATTACCTGAACTGTATTACACCAGTATCTGGTCCAGCCCTATGAGACATCATCCCCCTCCCCTTGTGTGGTACCCTAAACACTCCCCTCACACTGGAGTCACACACTGCCCTGCATACATCCATACTTCCTGTTGTCCACCGCCATTTAGTCTCGCTTGTTTTGCTTCTTCTTTTTTATACCAAATGGAAAGCAAACACCACCTTCAGCTGAGGTTGTGTTCTAAACATAATGCACATCAGCACAGATGTCTATCTTGATTTGAATAGCTAAAGCTCAGTGTTGCATAACAGGGCTCCCAGCCTACTCCTGATATGCTGCCATTGGCCTTCGCTATTCCGGCAAAGCTTGTCTGTGCTTGTGGGTGATTCAGACTGTTAGAGACTCGCCTACCTTTTTATTCTTTAAAGTTGAATTTAATTGAAAATCAGGATTTTTTTTTTCCTTCATTGTTGTATCTACTATATATATTATTTCCTCCGTTAAATTACTCACAGAATATTGTTACAATGCACATCTTGCACACTATGCATGTTGCTGTGACCCACACGTGGTGTGAGACTGGGATTCTCGAGGCTAGTTGTTCATACTTATTTTTAGCCGTTGGAGCATGGGTGATAAGCAGAGTGTAGGAATGTAAAAATGAGAAATGCGTTCGGTTTTTTGTATCACTCTACCAGTCTTCATGTTCGGGTCACTGAATGCATTTCCTGGGGCTGAACTGAAAGTAGTATTTCTCTGGAACTGACCAAAACAGGAGCTTCGGGAGAAAAACTGGAGTGCTATGGAAGCTCTGTCAGCCACCGAATCCATACTTCAAGGGAAACTCAGCAAAGCTGTCAAGGTTCGACACCCCCCTCCCCCCCTCAGTCTGCTTCACTCTAGTTCCAATCTGATGCATCCCCCTCTAAAAATGCTGTTTTTTGCCATAATCGACCCAGTGAGATTTCTTTTTTCGCCCATCCATTACAAAGCTGCATACTCATTTACCTACCTCTTGCCCCTCGCCTCTTTTGTTTGGCCTCAATTGGCTCAATGCTGAACTCTGCTACTCCCCGGGAGAATCTTTGACTTAATTAACTCAACACATATTTTTGCTTGAAGATCTGAAATATAAATATATAAAGAATTTTCCTGGCTGATGCTTGGAAATGAGTGTGCAGTGACCTAGACATTATTTCATTAGATGTCATTGGATTGATATCATTGTAATCATTTCGGCCGCTTCCTGTCTTTCCGTCATGTCACTCATTTCTAGCATGTTTTCCGTTTTGTGACATCCGTGCTGTCAATACCAGTTAATCAGTCAATGAAAATCTGTTTAATTCACTGCCATTTAAATGCCAAAGGGATCACTCGAAACGTTTGATGTGGCCTTATGTTTCAATATGCTCTCAACTCGCGACTGAAAGACTTTTGTAACTAAATCCACCGTGTAGGTCATGTATCTGGAGATCCCTCAGTGAAGACATAGAGTGGGTTACCAGATAGCCTGTCTATTAGCAGTTGCAGTGAACGTATATCTGTGCCCTCCTTGTCGCCTACATTAAGAAAGCGTAAATGCTGAACAGTCAGCACGCAGCTGCTCTTCTGCCATCCGAGTACAGTAGAAAGCACCTCCTCAGAGCCGGGCCAGGGAGTTCCTTGGCAGCTGTTGTGTACTGTCATAAAACACTGGTTGTATTAAACTTGTCTCAGAGCTGCCCTGTGACGCAGTGTGGTAATGTGAATGGTTGTGAGAGTGCCAGCCTCAGAGTGACAGTGCAGGAGGCCAGATTATTGTCGAAGGACTGCATTTCCTTTTACGTATTTAAGAGTTTCAAGGTACATGAAAGAAGGTTGATGTGTTGGTGCTTGCAGAAGGTGTGAAGCATGTGATCTGCTCTGAATGGGAGGCTGCTGACACTTGGTGTAGGATGGGCCTTTTGAAAGATGCTGATGTTTTCTCTCAGGGTAATTGGAAGTAGGAGTGAGACAGCGTTTATCCTAATGCTTTAAAATTACAGTTTAAGATCATGTTAAGTGAGTAATTCCTGTGACATTGATTGGAGCCCCATGATGGATGGCTTTTCAAATTAAATCTTAATTTAATCAGGCAGTCGACTTGAGACCAAGCTTTATTTTCCAACCGAGTACAAGAAACACTCTTGAATGCAGTTGGCAAAACTGAAACTACACAATTACACTATAAAAAGGAAACCGGCAGATAATAAAGCTTCAAGATCTCAAGGGGAATGTGAGACACTATAGGTGTATAGCAACTGAAACCACTTATTCCCACATGTGTGTGTACATGAGGGATATCAGAGGTCAAACAGTAACTACATTGTACCTGGTAGTTACTTGATTTATGAAAGAAGTGGTTGGAAGTAGGTTGGCAGCTTTAATATATTTGTATACATAAAAAAGGCTGGTTGATATATTGTTCTTTAGTGTAAGGAGGTTCATGAAACAATGAGTATGAAATGTGTCATTTATGAAATGGCATAATGCACTATGATAAACGAGGTTTATCAGCAGAAGCGTTGATTATGAGGGGTTTAAAGAAAAATCATGGTGTGAATGAAAAAGCAGAAAGGTGGTGGTCATCTGCCCTGAGGACGCCTGGACTTTGTCTTCGAATCGACTGAACTATTTGAACTTTGGGTGCTCAATCTCCTCTCCTCTGTTTTTATTCTTTTTCCTCTTTGCCCCCTCCCATCGCCTTTTAGGAGAACCAGACAGCACTGGAAATGTGTCAGGCCGAGTGTCGAGATGTTCTGCAGAGACTTCTGCCCCACGTGCCTCTGCCCAGTGAGCAGGTAACAGGATATTTATCACCATGGAAATTGTATTCGATTACCCGTCTTACACAGTTGTACTTCTCCTGTGTATAGATATCCCTTGTTTATCTTTCTCTTCCTGTCTTCTAGAACCACCAAGAGTGGCTTCACACATTTGAGGGGGCAGTAGCTGAAAGCTCAGCTGCACTATCCACCCCTGCATCAGGGGACTCTGAGGTAAATCAAGTGGAAGTGTAAAGGTTAATGTCTTTCCTCAAACTGAAGATATCTTAAGCAACTTCCCTCTCAACAGAGAGCGGCTGAGAAGCTGAAGGAAGCGGAGGAAGCACAGAAGATCCTACAGAAAGACTGCGAGACGTACAAGAAGGTGTTGGCAGAGACGGTGAGATGAGCTTTTAAAATGTGTGCTTTTATGGTGGTCTCTCGTTCCAAACTGAGCTGTCATTCCTGCTGCGTCCACAGGAGGGCATCCTGCAGCGCCTGCAGAACAGCGTGGAGCAGGAGGAGTCCCGCTGGAAGGTGAAGCTGGAGGCATCTCAGGGAGAGCTCAAAGAGGTGTGTGTTCAAGTAACAACTCCCAGATAGCACAACAGATCACCGAGCAGATAGAGTACTGCGTGCCTGTTCCATTGTATAACTCTTCTGTGTCTTTTTTAAATGTTTTAGATGAACCAGAAAGTCACACTTATGGATCAGGAGATTGAGAGACTAACTGAAGGGGCCGAGTTGGAAAATGTAAGTCTTCCTTAAAACGCTCATTTCAAACTTACACTGTTGTTCAGATCACCAGCCATGTTACATTCTGGTTTGTTTCTGTCCTCACTATCTTTGAACCTCTCTTTCCCCTGCAGCTTAGGAGAGAAAAGCAGCACTTGGAGTCTGAGCTGGAGAGGGCAGAGCAGGAGAGCGCCACCTATGTAACAGAGGTCAGAGAGGTGAGCACATACCTCTCCGTTTGGATCCCTAAATCCTGTCGTAGCAGCATCATCATCCTCCTGTGACAAAAACATGAGTTGGTTTTTGTCACTTTTATGTTCATTTCCTGTTTTGGATGTTTGTTATTTTCTGTTTATTGGAGGCAAATGCACACAGACACTGAAAGCACACATGCTCCACACTGTTAGTAATCTAGCAATTAGTCTACCAAAGCCTGATTTACACCACCTAGCAGACTAACTTAATAGACTGCTCTGGGTCAATTTCAGTCAAGCACACCACGACCCTGTGCTTCATTCACCCCTACATGGCTCTGTTAAATAGCGTTCCCTTTCTGTGCTCATGGCCTGATTAGCTCACTGAGTAGATTGTCCTGGACCGACTCCCACACACTCCCATTAAACGTCATCTCAAACTCAATTTCAGCTCAAAGATCTGTTGACTGAATTGCAGACCAGACTTGATGGCTCATATACAGAGGCGTTCAGACAGAATGAGGAGCTGAATTTGGTAAGCGGTGTTCACCCTCTAGCTAGCGCTCCTTTTAAAGCCTTTCCCTTATTCCACTCGGCAGTGGCTCTGCACTGCTACAGGACTGGGATCTCTCTATTCTGCTACTGGGGGTCATCATCTGTAACCTCAAACTTTACATTCAAAAACATTTCTGTGTTTTTGAGATTGAGGGTGATGACTCTCCTTCACACTTTGAGAGACTAACCCTCCCTGCTTTACACTGGCACCTTATCTCATGCCTGTTCAGGCTACTAACTGCAGCTTGCCTTCCTTCTGCAGAGTCCCCAAACAACACTTAATTTTGTGCATCTTCAGCTGAAATCTTAACATATTACACTCTTCGGCCTTCTCACAATACTTGTCTGTCTGATTGTCTGTCTATTAGCCTTTGTCGTGCCATAGTGTCACTAAACGTATGTCTGTGATCTCCATTAAGAGTTAGTCGATTTTTGACAGTTCATTTGCATGTCAAAAATGAGACTTGAACACAAAAACAACAAGCATTTAAGTTTTGCTCCAATGCATCTCTATATTTTCTGGAAACAATGCATTTAACCTTTGGCTTTGCAAAGTGCAAATGCTTGGTTATAATTGTTATGTAAATATAATTCTAATACGGTTTAAGTTATGTATTACTCATTTATAGCATATACAGTTATTCAATTAAATAATCATTAGATTACCATAAATAACTGTTAGTTGTAGTGCCACTGTGCAAATGTTGAGAACCGTAATGAACGCATTTTATGTTAGCAGGAGGCTCTGAAATAATGCCTTTTGTGTAAGTCCAATGCTAGATTTAAATGGGATTCCCAGGTGATAACAGAAAGCTATAATGTGCTTTAAAACATGTGCTGAGTGTCTGTTTTTATTCCAGCTGAAAACCCAGCTCACTGAGACTCTGTCCAAGCTGGAGACAGAAGAGAGCGAGAGGCAAAAAGTGGCAGGTGACCTGTACACGGTAAGAATACTCGTCATTATTTCACTACCCTGCTGCAACGAGTCCAACTCCAGGCCGCATTGTTAACAAGTGTAACTTCCTGGTCCCTAATGTAGGCCCAGCAGTCTCTTGATCTGATCCAGGGGGAGCTCTCCAAGGTGACGGAAAACGCTGATGGCCTGATAGAGAATAGCAGTCTCTCGTCACAAACCGTAAGAGCCTGGAGCAGTTTGGGTGTTTAAACAGATTCTGGTGTAAGTGTTTTTATGTATGGTGACTAAGTGGATACGTTGAGCTTAAACCAGTCATTCTGTCTGATAGGAAGAGATTGACAGAAAGGAGAAAATGACTGCAGGACTAAACCAAACAGTTAGAGAGCTGCAGCAGCTGCTACAAGGCGTCAGCAGGAAACTCACCAAGAGAGAGGAAGAGGTAAGGACTGCTGCTCTGCTCATTTTAGTATCATTCTTTCAAATTGCAGCGGTGTGTTTGAATGTGGAGACTGAGCATTGTGCATTTGTGTTTCTCTTCAGGAGGCTGACAAAGGTCTGCCCAAGGTATAGTGAGAGGACGACAGACCCCCCCCCCCCGCAGCCACCCTGACTGCACAACAAAGACCACCTTTGCCCTTCGGTCTTATCACTTACACCGTCACACCATACTGTAGCACCCAGCCACCCCCCTTTCACCCAACCTCCGTCACCCCACCTGTACTGTAGGCGAGCCTCCATCTGACTCTGGCAGAGGCGCTGGCAAACCCTCCCCCCCCCAGTCTCACTGCGGGGGGGCAGGCAGAGCTTTCTTTACTCCAAACACTCCAGACACTGTACCAAAACAAACTACTCCACTCCCACCACATTCCTGTTTTGCAGCAGCATCGCCAGTTAATTTTTATTCTAAACTTTAAGATGACACCCAGCCTAATTTAAACTGCGTGGCAACCATTCCTCTGTTTGAAACGCCTGTATTTTTCAATGAAATCCCTTTTTGAATACTGCAGTAGTTTTTGTTGTTATTTGTCTAGGGGTGGCAGTGATACAAATGTCCAGCTTAACGGAACAAACTTTGGGTTTTCAGTACTTTTTTTCTTAACTTAAAAGATATGTATTGTTTAAATGTTCAAGTTAGGACCTGCTGAAATACATGTTGATCTGTTTGCCTCCTGACCAGAAAACTATCAAACTGTGCATCATCGTGCGTTCATAAATTCATAGCTCCATGCATACCATGGCTTACTATTGGGTGGGAGAAGGGAGATCATAAGGGGTCTGGGCATATCAGAAGGGTCACTACGTGATTTTTAACTAAGGAGATGCATGGATATATTACATGTAGTCTGTACTGCAGCTCCAGAGAAGGCTGTGGAAAGAGAAGGCCAGGTCAACAGTGTAGAGGTTTTTAATCCTTCTCCAACTACTTTAGGAATAAGCGTCTCATATCATCTGTAATCAACACTCGCTATATTGTTGCTAAGTTCATTAACACTGAAGATTTCTGTTCTTTTTGTAACAGGCGATGATAATAAAAGGGATGCTTGATAAATCTGTCCAGCGTACATCTTTTTCTTCCAGCGCACTTCTTTCTCCCCACCACTGTGGGGCAGCATGCTACCTTAGTTAATATTTCAAACTGTGATGACTTGTAGCCTTGAAAAAACAGAAATTACAAAATCTTCTAAATTCCCTGTACATTTTAATCATGTTTGTGATGATGTAGTGATGCTATTTCAGGTAAGTGGACTGTATTAGCGCAGAGTAGGTGACACACCTTGCTGCCTAGATCAGGGGTTCCCAAACTTTTCAGCCCGCGACCCCCTGTCGATGATCTAACATTTTGGGGTGTGACCAGTTTCCCGTGAAGGAAACGTACGGTATAATCCTTCAGAAGAGGAAACTGTTTTCTCAGCTCCTGCCTGAGTTGTACAAAAATATTCCAACAGTTACAAGATGTGAAAGTAAGTAAAAATGAAATAGCTTACCAATAACCTCTGTTAGTCTGCTTCGGTCACTTGTTGATGCTATGAGTGGTTGAGTGTGAAAGTATGTCGCAAAACAAGATGTGCTTGGGGTGTGTTTTTCCTTTTTAACATTTCTTTGCACACTTTCTATTTTTAATACAAGGATTAATACAGGTTCTGTGTGACTGGACCTCACTCTGGGTATCTGCACAGAAAGCTCTTGCTTTCATCTTCTGCATGTTAAAAGACCTTTTTAAAACGAACGTTGTGCCGGCTGAGGGGGAGATCGGTCAGGGGTGCGAGGGGTCAGGGGTGCGAGCAACATGGGATCAGCACATTCCTCACATTCTCCCACACTGTCTGTCATGCTGCAGTCAGCTGATTGGAGATCTGGCGTTCACCCTCATGGAAACCTCGCGAAGAGACAGGAATTACTGTATCTTCAACATGTTTGTCATTCGATAACACAAGTACCTTTCATAACGTGTTGCTGGAGGCTGCTGTTATATGTACACAGTCCTCTAACTTATTTACCGTCATGAGTTTAAATACCTTGATCCCTATGAATGAAATAAACAAGCTGTTTGCAATACATCTCATTGTATGATGATCTCTAAAACTGAAAAATTGATGATGTTCTACAGTTCTGTCACTTTTATCCTTTATAATGTGCCTCACAGTTCTTGGAAAAGCCTGTCATAGACAATAAAGGATTAAAAATGGTATTGAAAAAGAGCAATACATTTGCCCGAGGTTACACTTTGTCAGGTACTTACTAATAGCCCCATGACTTCCATTGAAGGTCTGACATATGAAGCCTGCCAAAGAGCAGTGAGGAACTTAATAGGGGCTTTATCTTTCCTATGTCATCATTGCACACACTTGATCTCAATTGCGCAATTTAGCTTGTTGCGGTAGGCCTCTGCTTTGCATGCTTCTTGCCTGGTAACGTTAAACTCCTCCTCCTAAACATAGATTTGCACTCACACTATGGCAGCACAACTACAGCAGAGCAGCAAACTCCCTGCATCTGCTCTCCATCAGTGTGGTATGTGCTAGAGAGCCTTTGATCTCCCCCCCCCAAAAAAAATCTGTGCGCGCATACGGGAGGGTGAGTCAGTCAGACACAGAAAAGACTAGTGCTCGTTTACACAGACAATGCCAAATGGATGAAAGCAAGCGGAGAGAGACAGTGGCACAAAAGAGCAGTAAACATTCATTATACCCACAGCTTTAAGTTCAGCCCCTAGGCCTACAGTTAAAGGCCTAATGCAGCTTGAGCCTTTGCACAACTGCTGAAGGAGCTGAACTCCACTCCTCTGTACTATTAATGGACAAGTATGTGCAGCTATGAACGGAACCAACAAATGCCACGGATTAATCTGTGTTGTACTGCTCACAAATTGGATAACACATTAATGCATCTTATAGTATTAAAGAGTTTAAGTAAATAAGGGTGGGGATGAAAGTAACTTCGTGGACCCAAGAAAATCCCTACTACCTTTTGTTTTTGTGTTATGGCACTTTGAAACTGAACACCAGTTCAAACAGAAGGCCATAATTGCAATGGGAGCACCGAAGGGGCCTGAAGCAGTGAGGGCGCCTCCAGCCATGAAGGTTCTTGTGAAAACAAGACAGAGGCAGTCAAAT
Source organism: Notothenia coriiceps (assembly GCF_000735185.1). Classification (NCBI taxonomy): domain Eukaryota; kingdom Metazoa; phylum Chordata; class Actinopteri; order Perciformes; family Nototheniidae; genus Notothenia; species Notothenia coriiceps. Next base: position 54,530 of record NW_011346587.1, on the reverse strand, counting down.
GTTGATGAGACGGCCAGACAAAAGTGAAGAAGAGAAAGCCGTGAGAACAACTGGACATGTGAGATACTGGAAGGTTGAGAGGTCTTTTGACAAACGCGCATAAGGTAGACCTTTGGTTACATTAGACAGTCTGAGTTATTCTCAGAAGGAGCAATTATGCAAATTACTATGTGTTATTATTAGATTGATTTGCATCTCCTCACACGGAGCTTGGTGAATACAGAAATGAGATTTTACGGAAAGAAATAAGCATATACCTGTGGGCTTGCAACCGACAAAAGGAAATATGAGAATGGTAAGCCGGGCAACACAATTAAACTATCAGAATGAGAAATGGCAATATGAAATTAAAACTTCCGGGCATGCAGACAAACAGCGATGTCATTAGGTTTCAAAAAACCTTTCATGCATTAGCCAACTGCAATAAAGCCATAATCAAATACAGTTTTTCAAAGGGCCCATGTGGTCACCAATAAAATAAGCAAACCTGATTTTACAATCCTTTGACTCCCTGCATGTTATCTCTGTCAGGAAATGTACCAGGATGGTTATTTTTACCATGTGTTTCCTTCTATTACTGCTCCACCTTCTGCAGGCTCCCTTAGGCCTGTGTAACTATAACAAAAAACATTAATGTCAAATACAATTGTGTGAACCTTGCAACCTCTGTGCTGAAAAGGAGTGAGTCATATCCTGCCAATATTTAAAGCAGGTTATGACAAACGGTGTGTTAGCCCTTTTTCTCGTAAGATATGGTAAACTGGAAACTGCAAACATTTCAGGAAAAGTATGATCCCTTTAAGAATTCCCAAATTGTACTCTTTGTTTACATAACACAGGGTGCGACCCATAGACCATTTGAGGTGTTAAAAGTAGGGGGGGGGTTTACTCTAAAATCAATAACGTTATTTAACGAACAATAGATTAAACGCAAAGTACTTCTATTTTGTCTTCTATATATATTGTATAACTTTAAAAACCAAAATAGGGTCAAAAACATAATTCTAAATAAACATTTGTAATGGAGCCCCCCCTACACAAAGTAAAGAACAAGCGAATGGTACATCCCGGCCCTGCTGCTCGCTGTTTTTGTATCGGCTTCAGAGCGGATTCGACCGCCAAGTAAGTTACATTTTGCCATGTCACGCTAAAGAAGTTTGAGACAGTTTATTTATAGAAAAGTGGATTGGCGTGGGCACAGAGACATATGCCGCTGGATATATGATCTGAAATGAGAGCCTGTCGTGTTTTTTGAAGGTATTTCCCGGTGATTTCTGAGCCGCTGTTATTACTGTATAGCTAATGTAACACAGTGAAGCCAGTAGCCTCATGTTTTCGTCAAGCCAAGAGGAGCACTGCGCCCCGTCCAAAGACCCGGTGAAATACGGGGAGCTGGTGGTCCTGGGGTAAGTTGTGCTTTTTCTTGTATACATTCTTGTGTTACTTTACTTTATAAGACTCCTCTACGTTAACGTAAAGGCGATTATGTGGCTTGAGGAAGTTTCACAACAGGGCACTCGCGTAGGTAACTGAGCGTAGCGACGTGATTTTTTTTAAATAAGGTGTGACCTTAAGACATTTCCTTTTATTTTTAAACAGACATTGACTTTACACAGCGAACTCTCAAAATATACTCAGGGAAAGACGCCAAGCCCAGTTTATATTTACGGGCTCACGTTACTCAGCTAATCAGACACGTGCGCAATCAGAAATGTGTACATTTTGGTTCCACCGAACCGTGTCGGTGGCGATGTTACATTCTCTAAAATAAACAACAGCCTGGGTACATTTTAACCAGGCTTTGTCCACCAAATAGATGCGTTCAGCACAACTTTACAAACCCAGGTGAAACGAAGCCCACACTCAGCTACTCTGAGCTGCTACTTCTACCTTAAAGTTGGATTCATGTGGTTCAGGAATTCGGAAGTAGTGATGGTCCCCTCCCCCAGCCCCCTAGGTTCTTCCTATTTTCTAAACTATCTGTAGCTCAGACCGCAAGACTTTACATCTTCAAGAAACACCCACTGTGGTCACAAGGCCCTGAGTTGTATTATTCACAAGATGCTACAATTGACCTTTAGATCATTGTGTCGTTCAATAGTTTGAAAGCACATACCTTGCTTTCCCCAAAACAAAGTGGATGACTTACATTGAGTAATGTCTGCTGTCCACATGGTCAGGTAGAGGGCCTGTAGCCAGGCTTTGGAGCACAACTGCCAACATCAGCTATAAGTGGGGGATGAAGATAAACACCTTATCATGCTGCACTTTTAAATCACAATCTGGTCATTATAATGGGAAAAAATGGATACTGTTAACACTAATTCTAAACATTTAGAACTCCCATTTTTACTAATAAAGGACTTATCATCAAAGACGATCATCAAAATAGTTGCTGATTAATCTATTCTTAACTCTTCATCAGCTAAATTACTTTTTGTCAACGGTGCTTGTTTGCATCAAATGCCTACTCAGATCTTGTTTTTTACAAGATAGATCCTGACTTAAGTGCCCATTTAGACTACTTCATTAAGGCACAGTTCTTAGATTGTGTTTGGACCCTTTTTTAAGAGTCATTTGACATTTGGTAAGTTTTTAAACAGCCTTTGAAGAAAACCACAAGGGTGAACAAGGGTTCAAAACTGTTGCCACCGATAGATACTGAAACTATGATGTTGGCAGGTAATAAAAAACCAAACAATATGCCTCAATGGTCTGTTGATGTTAAAAAAGAAAGGCTGTTATAGTGGCATTAGTTAGACGTGTCTCATCCTGCCACTGAGTACAAACTGGCGTGCCTCTTTCTTTGTTTATATCAACTACTACTGTTTTTTTATGATTTGTTCAGGAGACACCGCAGATACTTATCACCATGAACAATCATGTTTATATTGATAAACTGTCAAGGGCAAACGGTTGCTTGCCACAGATTATGGAAAACACCTGCTGTGTCATCAGTGATTAGAGTTTGGCCCGTATTGTAACTGATTTAACATAAGCACTTTGACTGTTTGTGCTAACGAAATGACATGTGTGTAGCATTTGCTTGAAGCATTTGAAATGAGATGCTTATAAATAAAGGGTATATATGCAGAGTGTGGTTGTGTCCCTGGCCCTCCACCCATACACTCACAGACATACTGCTTATTAGAAGGGACCAAAAGTGCTGACTGCTTATTACCCCGGGCTTAACATGTGGCACGTTTGAAGCTGATACTTTTGTTCTCTCTCCTGACATAAAGACACATATTTGAATCAGATGTGACGGGTGTATAATCACTGCCATGACATCACATCCCACTGATAAAACTGATGGTAGACAAGATAGCTGACAGCATGGAACAAAGCGTGTTTGAGCAGCAGTTCTCTCAGTGGTTTGTTGCCATGACCGTGGTGGCTCTTATTACTTGCATGGCTGCCCCCCATCTTTGCCTGGGTGGATTGGCTTGGTGCTGGTCAGTGGGGGGGGGGGAGTAGCTGCGTGGGTATCCTGGAAATGAAAGGATGGATTGATTAGGACCCAGCCCTTGCCTCTCCTCAGCCTCCTCTGTCCATTGTGGCAGGGAGACTGGGCCTATTGATTGAACTTTGTACATTTCCCCCTAAAGAACCGGTCCGTAAAGGAAGTGCACAAATCAACTTGCAGACATCTTTGGTACAAACTGGCACTGATCGTTCGGAGGATGCTACACAGATTCATCCAAGAAGAAAACTTATCCTAAGGCGGACATGTATTCTGTTGTTAATGGGAAATGTATATTATGTTAAATAAACGTTATTTAACATAAACTTCAATACTGTGCACAAGCCTATGGGAGCATTTTGGGGTACGCTGCAACATGTTGACTGCAGGGAACAATAACAACATGATTGCAGATAAATTATCAGCTAATAATACAAGCCACATTTTATTAAATACAAGCACGCTGACTAGACTAAGTCAGACTAAACATCATGTCACCGATGTGGACTTTTCACAGATATACATTTGCATTACAAGTTTTTAGATGTACTTTATTTGAAAAAATAAATGAACAAACAAGAGCCAGTACTCGTTTTGTTTTTGACAATAGTGATGTCAGTTAGATTTGGTTAGGTCGTAGTGATCGAGTTTAAAGTCATCTGTCTTTGTTCACTACTTGCTAGCCTTTTTTTAATGCATGAACTACAGTTTATGCCCATATTTTAAAGCTATAAACGTATACAATTATTGGTTATCTTATTACCAGGCCCGCTATGAAAAGCAGAAATGTATTGGTATCGGCTGAAAAAAGCCATACTGAGCATCCCTAGTTATCCTTTTGCGTTCCTCAGCTCCACAACAAGGTCAGCGTGCTGGTGGAGCTGGTCTGGTGTCAGTGTCTGGTGCAAGGTTATATCAGTCAGATGGATACTTGAGGCCATGGCAGCTTAAATCTGAGTCAGTTGACTGATGCTCTTCCCTCTCACTGTGCCATCTGGCTGCCTCCCATGTAGCGTTGATGTACTTGTACAGTTTGACCTAACCGGAGCACTACTAGCCTGTAGTTGATTTGCAGCATCATCTAACCTCGGTGCCATCTTCTATGACCCTTTAAGACCACCCTGCCTCTGTGTCATGCTAATGAGGGTTTAACCACTCCGCATATCCCCTCCTCATTCTGCGAACACTAGCCTTTTATGTTAGCACAAGAGGAAGGAGATGCTGTTGGCTCCTTTAGTGCAACCCCGAGGAAAGGTGGTGATTCGCCAGCGTCTTCTAATCCCTTCTCCTAAGTATTGGAAGGTAAATCCACTGTCTGTCTCGCACAGGTCCGAAGAAAAAGAGCTTTGAAAAGCCTGTCCTTCACTAATGTGGTAGTTCCTATAGTGACAGAATATTTCCTCAAAGTAAAGGTGAATAAAAGAAGCCGTGGGTTGTTCTTCTCAAAGAGTTAGAAAGCAGTAAGAATTGATCATTAGAAAATGCAAAGATGCATATATTGGTTTTGTTTATATGTGAGACACCAAGGCACAGGTAACCAGCCGATAGCCCTCAAGTCCACTTAGTAGAACTCTGATCCAAATATTAGTCTAGCTGCTTTTTATTTAGGTGGGACATTTTCTAGGACAGTTCAAAGGAAATGAGAGTAGAGTCAGAACACTGTTAAATTAGCTTCTAACTTTATCAATGAGAGAGCATCAGCATTTCTGCTCCATAAGGATTTTATTTAGGATCACATAGGACCATAAAAACACATAAAGAACTGATCTGCTTTCTCCCCTGTAGCTTGGTCCAAGAGTGAATAACACCACTATTAGACAATAATCAACATTCGAGCTAAACGCTGAAGAGTCTTTGCAAAAGCGAACAATCTAAACATATTTAAATACTGATACATTTACTTATCCACTATTATTCCAGTGTATTAGTTTCAGTTTGTCCACAGTATCAGACAGGGCCTCTCGAGCTCTCTGTGGGTGGCTTGTCCTGCAAGCCAACTCTGTGCACTGTGCTGACTGGGACCATGTGTTTCCATGCCTGGCCAGCCGTGAGGAGACATGAGACAGGTGGAGAAGCTTTGGACGGAGGTAGGGAGAAGCAGGAAGGAGCTCTTGTTGCTACTGTTGAATTTGTGTTGCTGCAAAAAGGAGAAATATCTGAATGATGCTTTAGTAGTCGTACAATTTCCCTCCCTCTTGATATGCACTGCTATGCAAACTTGAGGCCTATAATAGCTTTATATCCATTGTACAGTGTCTGTTCGCACACTGTGGTTAGGGTGTGTGACAGAAGGTGTGTGTTGGATGGCAGTAGAGCATGGGGTGTCCCAGCTGTAGGAACCAGCTGGTGGATGGGGAGAGGGACGGCCCTACCGGAAGGGGCTTCTCCATTCACAAGGAGCTGCCATGCTAGGTGTCTGAGGGGCTGATATTGAGGAGGGAAAAGAGAAATAACAACTTCTAGGGATGCTGGGGGTTTTTAAATGTTGATGTTCTCTATAAGTGTTTAAATTCCAGATATAAAAGACCGTAATGCTTTCATGAGAGCCAGTTATTCACCCAGACTGTGCGTTCCCAGACCTGACGTGCATTTTAAAAGATGCTCTCGCCTGGGACACGGCGCAAAAGAACAGCTGCAGTTTACACAGAGCTGGCTCACCGAAATCACAAGCACCAGAGTGCATTATGTAATAAGAGACACTATCCAAGGTAACGCTTAGATTGCTAATAGGGTACATTAGATTGCCAGTGATGTAATGCATGTCAAAGCTACATGAATGTTTCTTGTTATATGACTACAAGACATTTAACCTATAAATCTCATTGGATTCAACTTTTTTTATATATGCATTTGTAACTGTTTTGCTAATTTGCTGTCCTCCCCCCCCCACACAGGTACAATGGCTCTCTGCCCAATGGAGATCGGGGTAGACGGAAAAGCAGATTTGCGCTATACAGGAGGACCAAAGCCAACGGTGTTAAGCCGAGCACCGTGCACATCCTCAACACACCCCAGGCAAGCAAGGTACCCAAACAGATCACAGGATGAATAAGTGGTTGTACTGAACAGACTCTCAGTCAGAATGAACACTTATCCACTTGTCTTTTGTTGCTTATTTTAGGACAAAATGTAAAAGCATGTGAATAACTAACAGAGAGGGGAATGAGTAATCGGGTCAATGTACTTAGACACATTGGGATTGAAGGTAGAAGAATCACAGCTGAAGGAACATTTTGAAAAACACTTTCTGTTTGAGCAGCAGAATGTTTTCTCAGTGCTTTTCAGTAGCTTATGGGACGCGCGGTGAACTCCTTTACATTATTGTTGGCAGACCTTAATGTTGACATTTCCAGTACAATCACTGTAGTTCCTAAGCGGGCCTCATAGCTCTTTCTATGCACCACAGTGCCTGCCAGAAACTGCCCCCTCCAGTATAACACGTCTGCATTCCTGCCGTTGGTTCCCAAGCAAAAGTGCTAAACAAGCCGGAGGACTTGCTTACCTCGGCACATCTTGAAGCCCAATATTGTAGACAATTGTTGGGAGTTTAGCTCTCTGGCTGAAGGCCCTGTGGTTCGGGTTACTCTCACCTTGTGGAACATGACTCCAGATAGCTATTTTTCTGTGACGGAGGCTTTTTCCTCGCAGGGATTCATCATTTCAACTGACTTTGAGTTGATTGTTGTGCTGCAGCGGGTGATCAAATGTGGCTTGACATTTCTTTCTCACGTTTTTTCCTCAGACAGTTTGCTCTGAAAACCATGTTTCCTTGGATCGGATTGTTTTTAGCTGCACGGCTCAACTGAGCAAATGTGCCCTTTGCACAATTAGTCACACACTGTTTCAGAGACATGAGCTGCTGTGACCTTCTTCTTCCCCTTCCTCCACCGTTCCTCTCTGCCACCCTGTTACCAGGCCGGGGATTAGGAGGGTGAGCTGAGGAGGAAGTTGTTCCCTGACCCTGCACTCGCAGCTGCACACACGGTCAAATATAGCCCTTCCCAGACAAGCAGGGTGGTGAGGTTAATTCGAGGAGAGCTTTCTTTTTAAGTTGGCAGTAAATTGATCCAAGCCATCTCCTGTTTTTCTAAAAATCTTTCTACAGCAGTCCCCCAACGGCTCCCTCTGTGTGTCTCATGCGTTTGAGCTGAGTATGCTCTGTTACTCAGAGAGGGAAATCTCACGTGTCTGTGCACACTCTGGTGTTCATGACAGATAATGAGGAGCTCCCATGATGCCACTGCCAGCCTCCTATACAAACCCTGCGCCTGCTTTCACACTTGCTCATTTAATCTCAATCACTGCATTTGTGCAGTAGTGATTGTTTACTTTGGCAATCCTTTTAGGGCCGGATAGCCTGTTGCTGGGTTGTTTATGTCTCCTTCAACTGAGGGAGGGTGTGTGTGACTTTAGGGGGGGGGGGGTGCGTGGTGTTTATAAAAATATATGTTTTGGAACGTGCAGGAACTCCTTTTAGCCGTGGAACAGGTGGAGCCCCATTTGTTTGTAGCGGCGCTGTGGAGACGAGACGGCATGTGATGATGACATTTGTCCCCGTCTGTCTCTGATGTTTCAGCAGAGTGTGGCAGCGCTGGTGACCCACTTTCTCTCTCCCTGTCGCACGTGACAAAGGCGGGGGTTGTTTGGGAAATGGTATTCGCAGATTAGAGCGCGATGATAGTGGCATGTGGTGAAGTGTCGATGGGAGAGGGGTCTGACTTTAACCCACCCTGCCTCTGCCTACTGTTTGTGGATTTTAGCTCGGCTTTTAACACACTGCAGCCTCACATCTTGCTTCAAAAACGGATTCAGTATGAATCCTTTTATCTTGAAATGGTATTTCTCGTTTTTAACCAATCGCACTCAGCACGTCAGGGTCAACAATGCCCTCTCAGAGCCCCGGAGCATCAGTACAGGAGCCCCCCAGGGTTGTGTGAGCTCCCCGGTCCTCTTCACACTGTGCACAAACGACTGTACGAGAATCCACCCGGAGAACTATATCATCGAATTCTCAGATGATACAGCCATCCTTGGCTTAATGCACAAAGGCAGCAGTTCACCGGCTTATCACTCTGAAATAGAGAGATTTGTGCAGTGGTGTGATTTTAATCATCTTGTGCTGAACTTGAAGAAGACTGAGGAGATGGTGTGGGACCCAAAGGCAGTGGGGGACCTTAGGCCGGTGGTTATCCATCACAATGAACCCATAACTCAGGTCAGCTCCTATAAGTACCTTGGTGTCCATCTAGAATCTAGATAATACACTCAGCTGGAAGGCGCATGTTCAAGGTTTGTGCTCTAGACTTCAACAGCGGTTGTACTTTCTGCGTCGACTCCGGGCTTTCGGAGTCGACCAGAAGTTCATGTTACTGTTCTATCACGCAGTGTTGGAGAGCATCATGAGGTATGGTATCACTGCCTGGTATGGTAACTTGACAGTGCAGTCAAAGTCACAGATCGCTCGCCTGGTACAGACTGCTGTGAAAATGATGGGGGTTAAAAAACACCCATCTCTCCAAAACATATACGAGCAGTCCATTATCAGACAGGCAAACAAAATTGTGTCTGATTCCACCCACATACTCCACCCAGAATTCCAGCTACTACCTTCTGGTAGAAGATTTAGGGTTCCCAAGAGCAGGCTGAACCGCTATAAGCACTCATCATTCCTACCTATGTCCATTAAGCTTCTTAACATTCACATGAAATGAAATGTAGTCAAATGTAATGAAATGTTCTTTTTAAATGTTGGCCTTTAGTATGTGCGTCTGTGTATTGAGTTTGTTCAAACGGTGTATGACTGATGATATGTGTATGTATTTTAATGTCTACTATGTTTGTATATGTACATGTATGCGGAACTGCAGGCCGGAGTCCAGAACAAATGTCCTTACTGGGACAATAAAGTATATCGTATCGTATGCCTCACTGCTCGGACTGAGGCAGCTCAGCTGGTAGCCAGGCTTGTGTGAACTGAGGCCAGTGGGCGCTTTATGGTCACTGTCATGGGAGTGTGACTTTACACGCTCTTCCCTTTTTCTCTACCAGAAATTCCTGGCACACAGCATGTCATATAATGAGGAAGTATTCTTGCTTAAATGTCATCTGTGAGAAATCTCAATTTTAATTAAAAAGCTAAGACACTTTTGTTGTTGTTGTTAAAAGGAAATAAATCTATAGTTGTTCTAAGACTTAGGGTGTGACTCATCAATTGAGTGCATTTTAATAGTGGGGTTTGTTTGCCTGCTCTGTAATTGAACCTCAGCAGTGATTGCAGAAGGCATATGGCAGTGCCTCTCCTTTGGCACTCTCATATCCGGTGTTAAAGCCACAAACCAAGACATCAAAGGGTTCACTAAAACAAAACAAAATAAATAAATAATGACATAAATATGTTGTTTGGCTTCTTATTCAATTGTTGAGATATGCATTTGTCGTGTTTTTTAATATGGTATCCCAATGAGTAGCATGTAATAAATTCCTTGTTATATTGCAGGCTGTGAACTGTAAAGGCCAACACAGCATCTCCTACACGCTGTCCAGGAACCACACGGTAGTGGTGGAGTACTGCCACGACAAAGACACCGACATGTTTCAGGTACACACCCCTCATATAATACTGTTAACTGTTTGGATTGTATTTTTAAAAACCTGTCCTTTTGCTTTAGGGCTGGAACTAAGGATTACTTTCATTATTGAGCGATTAGATTATTTCCCAGAGCCAAAGGGGAAGTATTCAGATTGCTTTTCTTATATGACTAGCTTTGTTTTATTTTCACATTACAAACTCAAACATCAAAATGTAATACGAATTATAACAAATAAAAGCTTTACATTGATTTGAGAAGCTGAGATACATTTCTTCTTTAGAATTATCTCCACAATGATTTATGAAAATAGTTACAGTATGTTGTAATCAGGAGTCTAAAGTCTAATTAAATAAGAGCATTTGCAGCTAAGCCTTTTAAAATCTGTGCACATTTGGTGGTTTTTCCCATCACACTCCACCAGTGAGTTCAGTGTCCTGATTGTGTAATGTCAACAGCAAGGAAAAGATGACCAGAGGGAAGTCAGCACTGCAGACACGTGCTTCACATCAGCCCTATACTGTGTCCATGTTTCTATGAGCAACACTGAATAATTATAAACACTTCAGAAAAGGGGAAATTCATTTAAAAAACAGGACTTCAGGATCATTTTTAAGATGAAAAAAAACCAAGAGGAAATGAAAGCTTGAAGTGCTCCTCTGTCTAGCTTGGGAAGTTTCTGGAGAATGTTAAGTGTTGACCTCTTTGGTCTGCTTAAAAATAGGCCTGAATAAAAAATAAAAGAAGCTTGGAATTTTTCCACAGATCTACTGATATATCAAAAATATGCTGCTATGTAAAACTTTGGTTAAAATTCTGAGACACGACCACATTTGGTTTCCCAAACACAGCAATGTGATCCCGTGCAGCATCAAACTGCCACAACATGACAAATGACTTGCCAGGAAGTCAAAACAGTTCAAGGAAAAGGAAACCCCTTTTCATCATGCCACTATAGTTACAAGAAATCCAAAGCATGATATTGAATGAATTATGTGTTTCTGCGTAGATTGGGCGATCCACTGAGAGCCCCATAGACTTCGTGGTGACTGACACAGTAGCAGGCGGCCAGGAGGGAGAGGAGACCCCCATCACTCAGAGCACCATCTCACGCTTTGCCTGCAGAGTGGTCTGCGAGCGCGTCCCACCTTTCACCGCCCGCATTTACGCTGCTGGTTTTGATTCTTCCAAAAACATCTTCCTTGGGGTAAGTACTACTCAGTACTACTCATAGACATGAAGTATTAAACACATTTGGCAGTGTTGTGTAACAATCACTTTGCATGTGTACTCTGTCTCTTCTACAGGAAAAAGCTGCAAAATGGAAGAACCCCGATGGTCACATGGACGGACTGACAACCAATGGCGTGCTTGTAATGCACCCCAAGGGTGGTTTCACAGAGGAGTCCAAGCCTGGCGTGTGGAGAGAGATCTCTGTTTGTGGGGACGTCTATACGCTGAGAGAGACCCGCTCGGCACAGACTCCAGGCAAACTGGTCAGTAGCTGCATACATACAGCAGAAGGGCCACTGTGACCTTAATCAAGCACATGTTTTTAAATAGAAAATGACTGATGGTATCGCTGCTTAGTGAAACTGAACGTCTGCTTCGTCCCCCTCTGCAGGTGGAGCATGAGAGCAACATCCTGCAGGACGGCTCCCTGGTGGATCTCTGCGGAGCCACTCTGCTGTGGCGTACTGCAGAAGGCCTCTTTCACACTCCCACCCAAAAGCACCTGGAGGCCCTCAGGCAGGAGATCAACGCGGGGCGCCCCCAGTGCCCCGTGGGTCTGAACACCCTCGCCTTCCCCAGCATGCAACGCAGCCGCGCCCTCTCCTCTCTGGAGGAGAAGCAGCCCTGGGTCTACTTATCTTGCGGCCACGTGCACGGCTACCACAACTGGGGCCACCGCTCGGAACAGGATGCCAACGCTCAGCGAGAGTGTCCCATGTGCCGGATGGTCGGGCCCTACGTGCCGCTGTGGCTGGGCTGCGAGCCGGCCTTCTACGTGGACACAGGGGCCCCCACCCACGCCTTCGTGCCATGCGGACACGTGTGTTCTGAGAAATCAGTGAAATACTGGGCGGAGATCCCGCTGCCCCACGGCACCCACGCCTTCCACGCCGCCTGCCCCTTCTGTGCCACCCAGCTCGGCCTCACTAAGGGCTTCGCCAAGCTAATCTTCCAGGGCCCGGTGGACTGAGCCCGAGGGTCCTGCTCCGGTAGAGAAGATTAGACAGGAATGCCAACATGCTGTGAAACTGTTGAAATGATTTTGTGCTTTCTTTGGTTCATGTAAGCCAGCTGCGGAAAGTAGTAAGTCTTCTGGTCATATACTGTGGATTCTTTACAACAGAGAGCCGTTACAGATTGTTCAGGGCCACTGTGACATACAGGGACGTGGACCACGCGTGGCTCCTCCAGGACTGAATACGATTTCACCTGAGACTGCTTTAAAGACGATTGTTTTACACTATTATCACTGCTGGTTTCCATCGGATGGCCTTTAAATAAGGTAGAAGGAACAGCAGACGGACACTGATAACATATTCTAGTTCAATTCCTTGTGGGTCTGAGTTATTAGAGAGCCAGACAGCTGGACTGTTGGCTGGGAGAAAAGCTGAGAGAATCTTTGAGTATAATGGCGATCTGGTTCAGCGCTCCCCTTCGCCCTGCCGGCCCTGACCCCTTAGCGGCATCTCCATCTCGTAGCTCTCTTGGCTTCCATCTGCTGAACTTTGAGGAGGCGGGGGGAAATACTTTTTGTGTACAGAGATATAATCCAGTGCCTCAAATCCCATCAAACCGTGGGAATATTTTTCATAAAGGAGAAGAGATATTTTGTTGAAGGCAAAGGGAGAGATAGTTTTTTGCATACATAGGGAAGAGACAGCCCACATGGATTCTTTTTATGACAGAAGAGCTATTTTACTACACTGAGGCCCTTGTACTGTTTTGTAATGCAAATGTTAATATATTTTTCTCCTGCATAAATGGTGTGTGTGTGTGTGTGTGTGTGTGTGCGTGTGCCTGCGTGTGTGACTGTATGTGTGGGTGCCCTGCATCATTTCACCCCAATCCCCTTTTTATGATCTCGCCCACCCCCCAAAACACCACCAGAGAGAAAACAGGAGTCAAACCCACCTTGAAGGGTTTGATAATGAATGTAGTGAGATACATTGCCTCTCCTCACTGGTGGTGCTTCAATAATACAACTTGCTTTCTTTATGGCTGTGCTTTTAAAGGTATAGCTAAGGCCTATTTGACAACAAACTACCACATGCATCCACCTAGCTTGTTGGCTAGCCGTGTCCATGCCCCACACACATGTACTGTATTCAATCTGCACTGTTGTTAGCTTTATCCCACGCTGGGTCTGATCCAATGATTTGTACGCTGTCAAACCTGGGCACAGTCTCAGCAGCATTCAGAGATTATACCAAATATAAGGAGATGTTTTTTTGTCTCCAAACGCAAGATGTAACGACCACTCTTCTCAGATCCAAAGTGTTTCTGTAAACAGTCCTAAACCCAAACTGCTGCTATCGTGGAGTGTTGACAGCTCTGGATTACAGTGGAGGCTGTTCAGCTGCTCGCAAACCAGCAGAATAATGATATTATCGCACACCATGCCAACATTGATGAGTTCTATTGTGTGTGGATCAAAAAAGTAGCCGGTGAATTGAAAGTAAAGAATCTGGGACAAATCTGCATTATTCTGCTATGTTAGCTTACCAGACTGCCTATATGTAGAGTGTAGCTGAATGCATTAAGTCTAACTCTAGTTTAACAAATACAATATTGAGCATTAAATCTATGAGTTGATCGTAACACTTTTATTATAGCATTCAAATGTGTTTTGGATGTAATATGAATCCAGTCCGATTAAGGGCTCACTTACTAAGAGAAACATACCTAGCATTCTTAAAAACATCAGCAGCATTACGCTTCTTGCATACCACATTTGTGAATTTAGATTTTATGTAACTGCCGAGCAGGGTCAAGTACTAAGCCACATATTGTACAGTTGCATTCCTCTCCAACACTTTCAGCTCTAACACTGTGCCCATTGCTTAAGACCGTGTTCTGTAACAGCTGCAGAGTAGCTGCCTCAAACATTCCTCCTCGGTAAACATGGGTGGGGCCCTCAGTTCACCCAAGGGCTTGTTCTATGATTCTGTCTCATACAGGAACTCTGTACACAAGCCATAGAACGCACTGATGCTCCCAATGCCTCCTTTGCAAAGAATAAAATATTTTTTAAAAAGAGCTTAAAGTGAGTTGGTCGTCTCTGATTTTAGCCCTTCTTTAATTTTTTCATGTGGTTGTGATATTGATTTAGTGGTTTTAAAAGGTAGTACAGTTGATGCTATTTATTGCCTTTGATGTCTTTGGTCTTTGCTGTGTACGTACAAAATGGCAGCAATGTTTAATCACAGTTACACATGTGTTTCATCACTCCTTACTATGAGCATTTATTTCCCTGCTATCTTGGCTGCCAAAAAGTCCCTGGATTTTGATATCTCTATCAAACAAAGCGTTTGTGAGATAGGGAACACATTTCCAAGTCTATATTATTCACATGTCATGTATCTCTTATCAGCATCATCTTAATATTTCCCACAGAAAATCACTGCATGAGCAACATTCCCTGGGGTTTGGAGCGGAGTGTAGTCTTCCTCTGAAGCCAGAAGAGGGCACTATTTCCTCAATAATAAAGAGGTTGGCACGAAGCCCACCACACCACTGAGCCTGTCGCATTAAAAAGCCAATAACACAGAGCAAAGGAATGGGAGTTTGATGTTTATTATGAAAAAGACTCAGTATAAATACATTTGAAACAAGAGGAATTGTATTGAACTAAATTTGCATGCCCTGAAAATCCTCTGTGTGCAATTACGCTACCACAGGAGATATGTAGACTGTATATTTATAGTAGGACATTTAATGATTAATCTTTAACATTCCATGTGCTTTTGTTTTTATATGTTTTTCTTAAATTAATTATACAGCTCTTAGATTTATTCCGGATTTAAATCCTGGCATCACACGCAAGACATGTCTGACAAATATGCACAGGGGGCACAGGCATTTTTTTGAGCTTTTATTTTTATGTGCATGCAAAAATATTGTATGATGATGACATTTTCCATAATTCGCATGTGACTTCATCTCCTCTATAATAAGGGCACATGAAAGGGATTTAAATACATAACATGTCAGTTAGGCGTTTGGAGAGGCATGGAGCTGTGGGATGCCATGCTTCCTAATTAACATTCCTGCAGTAGATGTGAGATGGGTTCAGATGTCTGCACACTTGCCTGTTTTTCTGAATGACAGAAGAGACACTGAAGGTGACAGCATATTCATTTTGAGATCGTTCGGTGGCTCCCCTGCCTTAAGCAGGGCAGGGTTATGCGAATAAAGAGGAATGATACCATTTCTTTCTTGGACCAGCTTCCTGCATGAGACAGTAAGGTTCATGTGTTGTACTCACGCTGCGACTGGAATAGATTGACACAAACCTCAGGACTTCTAGCATCACCTTTTTAAAACTAATTAACTCCTGACACTTTTCACAGCCACACAACTCAATTTTACACAATGATATTTCTCAGCTTTCCTAGAATTGTATTACAAATTGACTTTGGCTAAGTAACACATATACACATTATTAAGTCTGTCAATCTGCTTATGAAATTAGGGGGAAGTGATGGTATGTCAATTAATATAGATCATCAACTTTTTATATTAAAGGGGGACTCCCGCATTTAAGAAATTGCTCTTCCATAAAGTTGGGGAATTCACAAAAGACAGAAAAAAAAGAAGTAAAAAGCAGAAAAGCCATAACTTTAGAATGTGTCTAGCCCAATCCTACGTTTCCCATAATGCAGCTTAATATGCAAATATTCAAGATATCATTACTGTCTTGGCCCTTGCAGATATTCTAATACTGCAGTTTTTTATGTTGTTATTTTTTAATGTTAATCATAAAATCTGTAAGGCATTTATAAAATAACAAAACATCTTGACAGGAAAATTATTTTAAAAAGGGTATCAAGCCATACTTGGCACATTTGAGCACATGTTTGATTGTTTCTGCAGAAGATACATTAAACGCCTCGCTTCTACATGTTTCTTTGCCCCGGGATGGAACATGTGAAATGCCACAGGTGGCTGCGGGCTGTGCGCCAACTTATCAGCAGGACTCCTTAGCTGGCAAGTTGTGGCTGTGATATTTACCTCAATTACCCAGCATGAAACTGAAGCAAATTATATGCAGATCATCATCTGTAAATAATAGATAGTGCTCTTCCCCATCGCGTAAATTAACCTCAGAAGCAAACATAAGACACATTTTTTCTCCATGGTTTTTAATATAGTAAACTTGGCAGTCATTTTTCTTTTATCTCCAGGCTAATTGGACTGCCATTGCACGGTGGCACATATTGGACGATGTTGTTAATTCCTCACTATTTCTGTCTTGTGTGGTTAGTCACTAGTTGTTACGGAGCGTGTTTTTCCCCATCAATAGTGCACTGATACTTTGCTGTAAATTAGATCCACCTTGCACCAAGCCCAAGGTCAAACACCTCACACAGGACTCTCACTTTGGATTCGTGCAATTTGATCTTGTCAAACAAAAGCACCACTTTCTTATTTCTAGCTTTCAGCGAGCTTTGTAGCCCTTCTATTACACAATTCAAGCTGTATGCGGTGCAGTTTGAAGAGGATTATGATTATATCAGACCTATTTACTATTGCATGTGGCTCTTGATGATACTTTGCACTCAGCTTATTACTTTCTCAATGAATAACAAATGAGTTGTCAAATAAAAAGCAAATAAACACAGGCGGAAGAGAAGCTGGTACGAATATTGTATTAGAACATGCGAAGTGAAAATAGGTTTTGGAAAAGCAAGCATTACATTCAAACATTAAGAGTGTACCTCTTTGAGCCTCTGATGCCCTCTCCCTCTCATCGTGCTCTCACAGAGGCATGTGGCGCCTTGCCTCCTCATCCAAACAAGGGGACAAATTACTTTAATTATGGAGTAATTGCAGGGTCTTCTGTTAATTAAATCTTTATCAGTTCAAGTAAGTGGATTTCTCCCACATGGAAACCATGCAGAGACGTGCTGTCTTACTCCCCCTCCTGCTCCTCTCTAAATTCTCCACCAGCACCAGTCTGAGGCCGTCTTTTATTCACACTCTCACCCATCCCTCTCTCACCCCTGGGTCCTGAAATGATTAGGATTAGCATCATTTGGGGTAGGGGGTTGTTTTACCCACTCTGTCAGTAGCCAGCTGTTTCTCTAAAATACCATAACAAACATGATAGCACCGGCGTGAGGCAACGTCCTCCGCTGGAAAATTAGATACATGATTTATCTGAGGTTCCTGGTGTTTGACAAAATTGAATCCTCTCATTTTAATTGCTCTCGACTAGGTGTGCTGCTCCAGGCGCTGGAAACAGGAGCTCTGTATGTTGTCCCTTGTTCTCTTCAGACTATTATGTTCCATTGTGCAAAATGCCGATTATGATTTTCTTTATCCTTGTCATCTATCTTATTTAGGATCATTTAGCTAGCCACATGTTACAAAGGAACAGCAGTCTGCCCTGTTATTACGTGTGTTTGAGTCCCCTGCTTCTTGTAATGAGAACAGGATCACAGAGGACAATTAATCTCTCTGAAGACTTATCCACTGAAGAAAATACTGGGAAATTTACTTGTTTTGTTGATTTTCGCCAGCCCAGCATTTGATCCAAGGTGTGGAATATTAACACAAACACTTGTCATGTGTCTGGCAGCTTTCACTTGACAGTGTCTGCCCAGAATATTGCTCCACAGGTTTCGCAGTAACAGGAGACAGTGACACATTTGACACAGACAGTGTACGTCATTTCAGATTGTGCCTCAAATGTGTGATCTGTTGCTAAATTGCTTAATGTTAAACCCTTTTAACCTACGGAAAGTCTGGGCCTGTGTCACACATGCACAAATACCACAGCGTTTGATCTTTTAACATCTATAGAATGTGAATTTTGGCTTGTGGACAATCTCAGTGAGCTACTGTTTAGCAGTGTGAATGTTTATGGGGCAATGAATTGGGTGTAATGTGGCTGTGAAGCAGATTCAAAAAGGCTTAACTGGATTACAACTAATTTCAAGGATGCTTAAGGTAAGATTAAAACAGATATGTGGTAAGTGAGGAAAATACAAAATCAAATAGATTGAATTTCACTCACTGGTCTCATACTAGCTCATGCATGGCTACCCTGTGTGCATTTGTGAGGCACGCGTAACAAAATCAGATGCAGCTTTGTGTGAGACAATATGTAGATTGTATAAACGCTTCAGCAAAGGAAACATTTGCACATTTTCAAACAACAGTTTTGCTCTGTTGGACCGTCACAATTCAGCAATAATGCCCTTTCTTATCTCATGCTACAAATCCCCAGAGCTGGAACATTAGAAGTCTCTAATCACACACACTGGCACACATTGGGTGTGTGTACATGCACTCTAGCCCCACTCTCACACGCACACACACACATACAGAAAATCACACATCCCACATAAAAAAGATAATGAATTTAATACCACTGCTATTACAGTCAACTAATGTTTGTTAATAGCCTGGTGCCATATGGAACGAGGGCCACAACCATGTGGGTAATTCCTCTTTTTGGACAAGCTGTCAATAAAAAGGCCTTGCATTTTATGGATGCATATGGTAGAGGGGGGGTGCTTAATCCAGCAGACTCTCTAATGATTCCTCTGTGCCTCGAATGGGAGCTACAGGCCTCTGTGAATGTACTCGCAGCTGTGTTTTATCTCTCCAATCAGAACTGAAATACGTGTTCCATTTAGCATTTGTGCATACGCTGCTCAGTATGGCTCGGTGTGAGACTTTGGTTTTCTCTGTGGTGGGGGGGTAATGGAAGTGCATGGTTTTAGAGAGAAAACTTTATGACGTGCCTTATTACACCCCCAACCCCCCTTCCCCACTCCAATCCACCACCACCTCCCAAAAACTCACTCCATCTCCTCCCCATATCCCTCTGGCAGTACTGCAGCCCAGCGGATAACCAAGCGTGGATTAGCAGTGACATCACACTGAAGAGATGGCTGAGCCCGAGTGTGAGGAAGGGTGAGTACTTGGGGTGCATGTGTGTGTGTGTGTGTGTGTGTGTGTGTGTGTGTGTGTGTGTGTGTGTCAAATGGGTGTGAGCGTTATGTGTGTGTTCAAGACTGATTAGACGATGAGGGTGGTGGTGAGAGGGAAGCGAGGATTAGAGAGCCATCCGAGAGTTGGCTAGGTGCTGACACCACTCCACCTCACCAAGGGCTCAATTTACTGAGGGATCAGACTCATTTACGGTGGGCTGGGATTATTATCAGTTCAATAGGGCAATTTCTTTATTACAGTCACCCTTCAACCTGTGAAATATGGACACTTGTTAGACATTTAGGGGTACATGTATCTTGTTTCAGTTTTCATCTACTGCTTACCTGCTTTATTGTGTTTTAGCAGCAGGTAAAATAACAGCTGGTGTATCATTGTGTTTAAATGAAGTTGAATCACTCTTCAATTTAAAGAGTGAAATCCATATATTTTTTGTGCTGGCTGTGAACCACAAAAAACAGACTTTTTTATTTTCATGAAAAGGCTATAGCCACAATAAAACATAAGAATGTCAGACAGTCCATCTATAATTCTTCAACTCCTGGGAGTTTAAAGAGGGCTATAGTGACTATGTCTTACTTTTTTTTCTTTGAATGCTCCAAATTGGATGAGACAGGCAACTATGTTTGAGTTTGGGTTTACCTGTAATGTCAACACTCTTAAGATGTCCCTCTGTATTGAACCCCTTATAAAGCATTGAGCATCATTCACCTGATTCTCCAAGAGAAGAAAATCGGTTGCGCCTGCATCTTCAAAAATATAACAAAAGTGAAGGGAGCGAACCACACATTTAGATGCAGACTTTAACCAAATGGGAAGGAAGTGGGGCCTGTGACATTGAGTCCAGTTTGTCCAATAGTCAAAAACTACAAAACCACTTCCACAGATCAATTTGAGATATAAAAAAGGTATGAATGGAAATTCATGTTTGACCTTGGAAACAGCTCCTGTCAAAAATCTATCTCACCACAGGGTCCATTCAGTAGCTGTTTTGAGGCTTTACAAAATGGCTTGATCTTCCAAAATGTCCATTCCTCTGTGTAATTTAAGGACTTGTTGACATCCATAAACGCTACACAAAGTGTCATTTAATGTTAGTTATTTTCATAGTACTTGTTTAGAGGTGCAGACCCTCTCAGCCATGTGATGAGAGAGGTCTCAGCTCTTCACGTGTTCTGAGTTAGTTAGTGTACCAGCAAGTAAAGAAATTGGGATTTCCATGATTGTATAAAGGAAACGTATTTTTACAAGCAACACACCCGAGGAAAAACACAACGATCTTCCACCGCCACATCGAACATAAAGCATCCAGTTCATGAAAAATCACAACTTTAATGAATGCTGTATCTTTAAATAATTGCGCGTCGGGTAGTATCGCGAGATTGCCCCCTGTTCACGGGAAGTGGGTTGCTTCTTCCCGGGAAGAAAAACAATTCAATTTAGCTTTAGCCCAGTGTCCAGCCTCTCCAATAAAACTGTCGAGTTAGGGCTTTATTTGGTGTAATATTAACTTAACTTCATCTTTATAATAACTTCGGTTTAAGGTGGCTGGTAGCTTACAGTTCTATTTGCAGTCCCAAGTTCCGAAATATATTTATGCCACCGTTAGCTAGCTCAACATTAGCAGTTGTTTGAAAACTATCTGTATTCATCCAGAGAAAATGTCAACGGAGCAGAGGACGAGCTGGATACTGACAGGAGCTACGGTCGCCTGTGTCACAGCTCTCTATGTGCCCTGTGTGCAGAGGACTGTCCCCGGTGGAGACTCAGGTTGGTGCTAGCCTGCTAGCTAATGCTCCTTTCTGGTCACGTGGCTTTGTTGTGTTGCCCGGCAGCCAATAGTGTAGCGTCATTGATGGTCTAGCTGTTACAGCTGATCGGGTGCTGTCCGTGGTGCTGCACGTGACATAACAAAACTAGTTTAAAACATCATACATAAACATTAATATAATGGTTATGAAATACGCATATGTTTGACGTAAGACGTGTAAGACATAGCCTAAAATGCATTTATTATTTAGATTTTTTAGATTTGATTTGATTTATTTCGAATGTGTAAAACAATAATACAAACATTTAACATGATAATTATTATACAATACAAAAATAAGCAGTGTCAAATTGATATACAAAAATATTAACTCTAAACAACTCTAAAATAGGCCATTCCTTGAGACTTCAATTACATACGTTGTATCAACTTTTGCACATGTTTCCGTATTATGGGGAATGGTTTTGGATAATTGTTCTATTGTTGTTCCAGTCTTTGTCTTTATTGGCCAGACAGAAAATTGCTGTATGCAACTTAGTTAACTTATTATTATATAAATGACTCTGAAAGGGTTCTGAAATATACCATGTAACTTTTTTTATGGAAAAATATATGATAAGATTTCTTTAAAACCTAAAAATTGTAATTATACTTTTGATGTCAGGATAAAAATAATGTATTTTGAGCTGTGGAGTTACATGAGTTTATAATAAGAAATGATCATGATATAACGCTTATCTTCTAACCCACACCGAATTGAGCAAGCATTTGTTATTCATCAAGTTATTCTAAAATGATTCACTTTGTCAAAAGTTCAACCTCTCATATCGCCAATACTTGTTTTTTTAACTGACTTTGGCCCAATTCTCTGTTCTTTATTTATGATTCTAACTTTACTGCCATTAATCACAAGTATTGTTGACGGGTTGATTGGTTAAAATTAATATTATGCGGGTATGCATCGATTTAATTTGCATTCTTTGTAACCAACCTTAACAGTGATACCAAATTGTATTTCACTCACTACATTTCTATGTTGTAGGCCAACATGTTTTCCAACATTCATGTAATGTAGTTTATGGACTGCCTTGCAAAATTGCAAACAGTGTTTAGAAGTGATAGCAAGGTTACAAACTTGTAAATGTGGACTTGAGGGCATGAAGGCTCTGCTTGTTAGTTTTGCGCTGCTCTGGCATTCAAGCTGCTGTGGAGGGGAATGCACATTTAGCAGAATGAAAGCATGTGAAAAGCTCGCCCAGATACGAGGAGAGAGCAGGCAATTGGAGCGCTGAGTAGATCCTGCTGGTGTTGCTGCTGTCTGGCGAACGGGGCCTTTGAAAAAATGGCCAGCCCCTTCTCCACAGTGTTTAGGGACCGTGCAGGATGCCCGCTCTGATAGTGCCAGCTGAACACCCTTTCGAATTCTGCAGGTCTCCGTCTCTGTGTCCTAATCTCTTTAGGTGTGATGTGCCCTGGAGAGGCTTGAGCACAGCCCCGCGGGTACGCTGTTGTCTAGGAATGTGGAGTGTGGAAATGACGGGGATTATGGGAAGACTGGTGTGGGTGCCCATGCTCCACTATCACAAAGACTCTTGGCACCCATGCTGCTACCCCGTTGAGTCAATATTTTCCCTTTTTAGTATTGGGGCTACAGAACTGCATCCCTGTGCCACTGAGATGGATGTTTTTGGCTCAGTATTAGTTTGAGTGTTTCCTGTGTGTAATGGCGTAAAAGTGTGCCACTACTGAGGGGAAATAAGTGAAATTGGGACGGAAAAGTGTGATGTAAAATGATGGCAGGTAGCAGGCGGCTCATGCCAGGTGAAATGGAGCTGAGGAAATGTTTAAGCTGTGCAGGTGGAGGAGTTCTGACTTCATGGTCCATTAGCGTGATAAGAGATGGGACTCCTCATGTGGCAGAAATGTAGGCGTAGTAATTCACTTTATCGGTGAGGTTGTAAAATCCCTGCTGCAGCCAATGCCATCTGAAACTCAGCCGTTCTGTTCTATAATGGTTACATGTCCTGTATATAAATGTATATTTAAAATACCCACCTCTACTCTGTTGCTGTTTTTGATGTTTAATTTAATACTATTAAAAAACGAATGTAATTAGTTTCCTAGATATGTAGCTTGTTTGCTAGTAACGCTGTAGACTGACTAACCTCACAGTGCTGATGAAGGAAACAAGGTCTCAGCTTTATGGCTGTACTGGAATCAGGCAATGACTACCCATCTAGTACCAGTAGATGGAGCTGTCTTGAACCGACACATTTATCAATGTCATTTCATCTGAACCAAATTTCAATTTTCTTGAGTGGGAGATGCAAACATAGGGTGAGAAATCAGTATAATTTGAAATGCTCTGGCACAAATGTGTTTGTGCCAGGATACATTCAAGCTTCCTAAAATAGCTTTTAGGGGTTTTCTTATTTTTACAGCTTACCTCATTCTGTGTCTGTCACCAACGTTGCCTTTCTGTTTGTGCCCAACGGACTGAAGGAGACATTGAGGCGTTGGGAGTGTGGGAGTGGGAGAGAAGCACGTAGAGCGGTGTAAGAAAGAGGAAAGGGAAAGGACCCTGATGCATGGGGAGGAAGGGACTGGAAGCATCATTCTCAGATCAGCATATGTGTGTCTTTGTGTGACAGAGCATTGGAGAGGGAGTCTAATGGTTTGTGTGTGTGTGTGTGTGTGTTTTTGTATCCGGGTGTATGTGCCGGAGACGGGGAGGGAGGCATCAGGGGAGAAGCGAGAGATGAAGAGAATGAGCGTGCCGCTTAGGAAATGTCACACTGGGAAGATTTGTAGGTTTTGATCCTGGCAAATTAATGCAAAACCCCAGTGCAAGTATTTGATTTGGGAAAACTTTGGGAGCAGACTAGTCTCTTAATAATAATGATTGGGTTTACATTAATTTCCTCCCTTATTCTCTTCCACAGGAGAGCTGATCACCAGTGCTTGTGAGCTGGGGGTAAGTATTAGCTGTATTGTTTAATCAATCCACTCATTAACTCTTATACTCATTAAGGAAGTTTAATTAAGCATGGGCAGAAAGCAGATTAATTTACTTTCAGTCCACAGGTTTTCCCCCTTCTTTTCTATGCACTTATTTTACTAAGTTGCAAGTAGAGAATGCTATAATTTGCAACCCGTTTTTCAAATCCAATTAAAGTCAATGGTAAGGCGATGGCTTTTGTAGGCTTTGCCTTATGTACGGTATAAGGCTTATTATATCCACCCCTCTTTTTTGTGTGTGTGTGTAAGCCGCGAAGAATGAACTAAATCGGGTTAACAGTTATAATAAGTTTTATTATTTAATAAAGTTTATTACGCCGCTGTGATCCTTTTAGGGAGGCTGTGTCGGTGTCACTATGCCAGTAATCCTGCTGTTAGTGCTGCAGTCCGTGTGGCCTGCCTGCCTTTCAGGCCTCCCCAGGGCCTCGGAGGCCGTCCCCGGGCCCCAGGCTGCGGCCCCCCCTTCTGATCCCCAGAGCATCAGAGTTCTGCTTCCCCATGCTCCCTGCAGCTTTTGTCCCTCAGCTGTCCTATTGCTGTATGTCTCTCCACTCCTGTTGGACCAATAGTCCTTCCTCCACATGCCCTTACCTTAATTGACACCCATCTGACACCAACACTAAGACCACCAGGATGTCTGCTCATCTTTTTGTCGTTCTTTTATTCTCTATATTACTTCTTCTCTTTTTCCTTTTGACTTCTCCTGACCTACATTCTTTACTCCCAACCCCTCCCTCTGATTTGGGTGGAAACAATTCTACCCAAATCAGAGGGAAATAGTTGTGGATTGATGTGGAGTCTCTGCAGTATCTGAGGTGACCGACGAGGTATAGTCGTACTCTCACCTTTCAGCTCTGTGCTCCTTTGAAGAGCTGCCCCCTTCTCCATGCCTGCCTGCCTCGTGTTATCAGTGCCAGGGAATGAGTCTGTGTTTAATGACTGAGCCCTTATCTGGGTGGAGGAGACTAAGCGGCTAATTGCTGTGATTGCCAAGATCCCCCAGGCGAGAATGACTTCGGCTCGGAGGTGGTTTGGGGGCTGGGGCTGGGGCTGGCGAGCACCACGTGGTCTACCACCGGCTCTAGGGAGCAGCACTGTCCTTGGGTAGAGGCCATCGGAAAAGAAGTGAGAAAAGGGAGGAAGAGAGGGAGGAAGAGAGGGAGAGGATGGCTCTGGTATCAATGCAGAGTCAGTTTTCGGTCAAGCAGGAAGTGTCTTGCTTTTCCATCACAGTTTCTCTACAGCACTCGACTACTGGCAGAGGGCAGAAGAGCAACTCGACTTCCCAGTCAGTCAGAGGGGGATCATGCAAATAACAAATCTTTACTGCTACACTCTTCCTGATGACCTTGTATATTCTGACTATGACTTTAGTTTCCTTGCTTATTTCATCATTTGTATGTTTGTTGTAGTCTACTAGAATAGACATACACCCGTGTCCTGTCTGAAATATGTGGGTGTAGACTGTATGTAATGTTATGCCTTATTGATATCTTAATGTGTGCGTATATGTATATATGTGTCTAAATATATGTATGAGTATTTATGTGTGTATATACAAGTGGGTGTTCAGGTGTGTATGTTTGAATACATACATATAGGTATACTGCGTTTCGATCTCTGTTTGTATCACACACAGAGAAATAGACAATAAAGTTGACTTTGACTCTGTTTTCCGCCTTCCTACTGACATCACATCTTAAATAACAAATCTGCACCTCTTAAGCATTCTAGCCTGCCATCCTCACAAGCCCATCTTAAATGAAGCATTACCTTGTTGTTCTCTTTAATCTGTGACTTTGTCTCTTAATGGTCTTGAGGTTTTGATTTCATACTTTGTCATTTGGTTCTTAGGTGGCCCACCCTCCAGGATACCCTGTCTTTACCCTACTAGCTCGCCTGGCCATGTGTCTCCTGCCCTCCCTCTCTCCCGCCCACAGTGTGAACCTGATGAGCGGCCTGCTGGGGGCCGCAGCCTGTGGGGCCCTCTGCATTACTGTCTGCAGGTAGGCTCATGAAATATAGAAGTCATTTCTTTGTTGTCCCTGTATTCTGTGATTACTGTGCTTTTATTTCAAGGAATGGGCTTCAAAATAATATCCAGATAGGCCATTTTAGCTGGTGTAGCTTGCACTAAAAGTAGTAGAAGATGGGATTTCTCAAAATCGTACTTGTGTGTTTGTCTAAAACTTGGATTTCCGACAATCTTTCCCGTTAAGTCAAAGAATGTGACAGCAGCTATCTAGTGACAAACACTGCATATGCATCAATCTGTATTGCAAAAGTCAAACACCCAAGGGAAAGAAACAATGACAAAACCACATGTTTGGAGTTCAAGCGGCCATCTGACAGTCCCTTACTGACGTTTTGCATTTCGATGCTGTCTGGAACTGAGCAGTATTTTTGGGTCCTGACAGACTGGCAGTGTCGTCTCTGATCCTCTGTTCAGTATTCAGGAGCAGAGCCCGCCGCACTCCCCCCTCCCACCACCCTGCCCTGCCTGTTTACCCATCAGCCACCCGTTGTGAGCGTGCGTGTGTGTATGTATATCACAATTATCACGCCCTCCAGCCCCCACACTGACAACCCAGTTCTCCTGCCCCCCCACTGCCCAGCATGCTCCCAATCCTGACATGGCACGATTTCTTATCTCCCCCTTCTTGCCTCCTGGGTCCGAGAGGAACACTCTGCTCCTCCCTCTCCCCTCGCTCAGTCTTGATCACAGTTTACGCTCCCTGCATTGCATCTACCACCCTGCAGTTTCGTCTGCTGCTGACCCTATCATGTAAGAAGTATTTTACCACTTCCCTCTTTGTGTGTGTGTTTATCTCCCGTGGTTGGCTGCACTACCTTACATCATCCTTTTGCTGATCTAAGTCATTTCCCACATTGCATTGTTGGGGGCAGCTTAGTGTCAACATTTTTCCTTTATGTCACTTTTTATGCATACTGGGTCATTTCCAAGCATGTCACATACTCCTAATTTACTCTTCCAGAATAGGAATTGTTGAATATGATGTAATTTCGTCCTGCTGCACGCCTTTGCAGCCTGTGAGTACATAGTGTTGGTGGGGGAAATTCAGGTGAAAATGGAGGTGTGTGTTCCCAGGTGCTCAGCACTGGGCCTACTTCCTGTGTGTTTGGGCAGTGTGTGCTAGGTGGCAGGTGGTCCAGCGTAGGTCATGGTGCAGGGTCAGCCCTGCTGCAGAAGGGCAGGGGGTGGGAGGAAGTGCTCTCTAGGGGACTGGCCCTCAGCCCAGACTGCATCAGCCTTACACCCTGCCTCGCTTTACTCCTTTTCAGAGGTGATTTACCCAAATCCAAAACTTGCCAGCTTCAAAGACTCTCCCCAGGACAGGACAGAAAACAAATTAAGAGATGAGAACAAGAAAGGGGAGGAACACCTTTGCATCATTGTTTTTTTTGGATTTGTAATCCATACTGTCCCACTGTCTTAATATATGTGATGACTTACCAGTCAATTGGACTGTTGGCCAGACATTAACAGCCATTTTAAAGCCAGAACATATCCATGCAGTCTGGGTGATATTTGGCTAGCAGTGTGTATGTTAACTGAAGCCCTTTTTGTAATCTCTGAGGATTTAAATCCAATTTTGGATTATGGTCAAGTTAAAAGTCATTATGAGGACCCCCAACCCCACCCATTCCACAACATGGAATGATGGGTAGTGAGGACTTCAGCCAGAGCACACAGTCACACCATATAAGCCCTTAAGTATGAACGTATAATCTACGCTTTCAATTTGAAAAATAAGCATAAAAGGTTTTAGTCATTATCTGTTTAGGGCCTAGTTTGGGATGAGCTTGTGGCTTTGGATCAGCTGGCAGACTCTGCCTGGTGAGGGGTTTCTGTAAAGGCCCTGCTTTGACCAAACCAAGACATCTGGCAAAGATGTCAAACCACAGCCATGCAGCGACTCTATGACCAGTCCTTTCCCTCAGATGAAATGCCAAAACTGACCAGTTAACACCGGTTCGGTCGCACCTGCTCTGTCCTTGCAGTGACCATGATGCCAGTCTTTTCGCCAACATAATAAAGTTCTCAGATTTGTCTAGTTTTTGTCCCTTTTTAGGCCCTCCTAAACTTTTCACTACTTCTTATTTTTAGGCTTTTATTGGCTGAGAAATAGACTTCCTCTCCAAAACAAATCATTGCTTTGTGTGATTATTTTCATATGGCAAAATGTATTGGAAGTTAATACGGGTACTTGAAGGCAGTTTCTCTCAAATAGTAAATTGTAAGACCTTGAAATTCATCTGGAGTATACCCAACATGGCAGGCCTTTGATGTATCAATTTAAATTAGTCGGCCAGATTGCCGTGTTTAATGTGGGGGAATGTAAGATGATGGGCTTGGAAGCCACTTCTCTCTCTTGCATAAGTTAAAATGTAGCACTTAGCCTCCCTTTGATTTGTCAATTACAGTTCTCTTGGCTTGATCATATGGTTTGATGGCCAAATTGCATGTCTTGTTATGTTTTCACACCACGGCCTGACAAGCCTTTGAGGATGGTGGATGTAATGATAATTACTATCGATTGCACTCCGAGGTTCACAGAAAGAAACGTTTTGCGGTATGCTGAAGGCCTCAGCCATGAGTCTCTGGAGGAATGCACCCTTCATAGCAGGATAATCCAGACAGCTCGGTATTCTGTGCTCTCTCGTTTCACAGTTTATCTGCTAAAGCTGCTCTGAATCTCTGCTACCTGGGAGGAATCTCTCTCCATTTTCGGGGCTTATCCTGAGAGACCAGGAGCAGACACGTTAGCGCACTGACAGTCATCAGAGCACAAAAACAACCTCCAACGCTCCGTCATCAGCACTTTCTGTTTGATCACAAGATTACATAACAGCACGGCTGAAGCGCACCAAACTTGCCCGGCCTCCCCTTTCCCTGGCGGCCATCAAAACAAAATGCACACCTGCGAGAGGCTTCCCCGCCAAGAGCTGGCCCATGTGGCACAGCTGACACCTCAGTGGACCTGAGGGTGGGCGTGGTGCCATCCCCTGCGTCCCCAGCTCCTTATAAGGACCTCCACCATATGGTCCTCATGGCGCCTTTCCTCCTTGCTCAGGTGGGTTGTTTTTCCACTGGGCTGAAATGGCATGTTTCTTGTTGGGTTCATGTCAGGAGAGATATGTGAGGAGATGGTTGTTTTGCAGCCATCTTGTTTTGAGGTTAATATTGATTACTAGAAAACAGCTGAAATTGAGTTGTGTTGTTGGATACTGTTGTCACCTCTCCCTGCGGGTGGGACAGCTGCCCCTCCCTCTCACATCTGCTATGCCCAGATAAAATCTTCCCAAGTGTCAATCGAGAATACAGCCATTACTATTTTCTCCTGAAAGTGCAGAAGACCATTTTAAGTTTGTCTTTTTAGAAGGCTCCAATCTCTGGACCTTTTGTTCCATTCCTGCAGTATCTCATCCGTCATATTGTAGTCCGATAGACCTCCCTTACTCCACCCCCCCCCATCCTCAGCATGACCAATGATTCCCCCAGGACTCATCCTTAATACAGTTAAACAGATGTCTAATGAAGATGTTATTTCCTCATTACTGGCTATGGGATGGAGAGAAGGAGGAGGAGGGAGGGTAGATAGACAGCAGAATACAGTACCAGTTTAATATTCCTTTCGCCCGTGGGCCCGAGATTGTGTCTGCCTCGGACGTCAATATTACATTCCTCAGCCACCACAGGCAGTCTTAATAAGGCACCATGCACGGAGACAGATCAGACTCGGCAATTACAATTCACCCAGAATTAGCTAATGGAATCTATGCAGCTACATTTATATATCACTGGTGTGTGCCTAATGACTTTGTGGGGAAAAAGCAGCTATGAAAATGGCATTTAGTGAATTGCATAAACACAGGATTTTTGTAAATAGTTTTTTCCCTCTTCCTGTAATTTTTGTGCTGGGTGGAGATTAAGATGGCATTCTGGAAGAAATTGTCATGTCAGTGGCTGCATTGTTTGAGCAGAATTGTGGTGATTAATTTTACACGCACTTGGAGCACTGGAGCTCTCTCCCGGAGGGGGGGTGTGTGTGTATGAGCGGCAGCTCCGGGACCCTCATTTACCCTCCTCTCTGTTCGAGCAGGCTGCTTCCTTTTCGCACACCGGATAAGGCAGAGGAGACACGGAAGTGCCTGGCTTGGTGATGGAAA
The DNA here is from genome assembly GCF_000735185.1 of Notothenia coriiceps. Classification (NCBI taxonomy): domain Eukaryota; kingdom Metazoa; phylum Chordata; class Actinopteri; order Perciformes; family Nototheniidae; genus Notothenia; species Notothenia coriiceps. The sequence goes on along the minus strand of NW_011346587.1, from coordinate 24,307 downwards.
ATTAAGCTGTGGCTTCCCTGATTCCAATATACTGTTTTGAAAGTTGATTATAAAAAGGATTAGAACCAGACAATACTGAAAGAATGACATAATATGTAGTATTTTTAACTTAGTATTAATAATGTGACAATTTGGCGATGATTATTGGTTATTTTGGATAAATCATTTTCAAAAAGGAGACTTAAAGAAAGTAGTAAAGGCATTCATTGGTTATTGGGTGTTCAGATACAACATCCTAGCAAGTTAAACATGTCATGTAATGATATCAATTATATATTAAAAAAGCCTGTGTTGATATAAGCAAGAATTTACAAATTGATATAAAAGTAGATTTGATCTCACACTGCGATGCTCTTAATGCAGAATTAAACCATAAACATAGGTTTTTAGTCTTTAATAATATTTTGCTTCATATTAATTGAATAGGCCACTGATGCATTTGTGTTACACTTCCATTAAATAAGGGCACTAACAAGAGAAGAATTGCACAAAAAAAAGGCCAGAAGTCAAAATCCTCTTTCATTCAACTTTTCCCTACCTTATAAATGTAGACGTCTGACCGTCCATCCCCGGATTTAGATACACAGGCTTTATAGAAAACTCCAAGCTATAATGAGGAGAAAGTCATCAAGGTAATTATTTTCAAACAAAAGACATTGTATATCTGCTTTTACAGACTGAATGGTGCTCTGTCTAAAAGGAACTAGGAGTGCAAGTTGGTGTTCAGTGAACATGTATTTTTAGATAAAACATGACCATACTCTAATGAGATACTTCCACTATTCCAGTATTTGTTTTCCTGACACATACACCGTACACATCATTCAAATTCCTACATTTGTATATCAATTCTCGCTTGGCTTCTACATTTCAAAGCAGTGTATGAGACACTTACTGTCCTATAACAGCTGCTAAGTACCCTGCCTGGCGTCCTGGCCAGAGGAGAGCCCTGGGGTGTCAGCGAGGGCCAGCTGGAAGCCTCCATCTCAGCCCGAGCAGACCACCTCCTCTCTCGGGTCTCTATCCCTCTTCAGGAATGTGTGATTCTTTTCCAGCGCCGCTTCCCCAAACCACCACACGGTTAGAGAACAGTGCCGCTCTGATCCGCGATGGCACAGCTGTGGTATTGTCCGTTCCCTCGGGTGGTGTGTGACAGTGGCTCCCTCGGCCAGCTCCATTGTGAAGCCTCATTCAGCGCAGAGTGCTGGTAAAGGGTTTTTGTGTGCTGTTATTTAACACTGGTGCTGGCACGTCTCCGACCCATACTGTAGAACTGAGGGGGTATATGAAGCAGGTCCCATTCTGACACTTCAAAGTGATTTTACCGAGCTTTTGTTGTGTCCTTGAAGGGGGCATTGCTTACCAGAGCCTGTTGTCATTTTCATCCATTTGCTATTTATTTACCTTTTGATCCTACTGTCTGAACCTGAGTTTAGAACAGATATCAAATATTTATAAATTCAACCAACAAGTATTTTATCTACATTCCTTATGTATATTTTCCTAGATAAGACATTGTTTTTTTTTGTAAATATCTCAATAGTTTTTCTCAGTTTTTTTTCCACAAAAGCAAGTGATACAAAGCATGTACGTTCGGTTCAAATTCACAAAATAATGGTATATACAGCACATGCTGATGACTCAAAATCTCCATTTCTATCCCGATAAAGTTGAATTATTGATGATTTCCTTTTCTAACCACTTGCATTTAGCTTTGCTTCATTCGAGGCACATGCTGTTTGTCATTCAGTTAATTACCCAAGTGATGACACAGACGTTTTGGCAGGGGGGATCAGTTCAGGGTAGAATAGTCTCGCTGTCAGCCGTGTGATTCTCCTGACACGTCTCAACCAGGCCATTGTCACTGAGCCACAACATTTCAGCACAGCGGCATCCTGCACCGCATTGAGTGGTGATAACGGGGAACACGGCCACACTGGTGTCAGAATGTGTCCTGCTTTATCTGCTCGCCCTGGGAGCAGCCAGCCCGCAGAATGAGCTGTGGAGAGGCTGGGAGGCTGACTGGGACCCAGGTGGTCCCGCGCAGACAGACAGGTCATTTACAGCCCGCACTGTACAAACATCACTGGGCTCTTACGGACTGACAAGCTCTCACAGAGAGATTTGTCAGGCACTTGGGGAGAATAAAGAAGTTGAAGAACAGGAGTGTGTGTGTGTGTGTGTGTGTGTGTGTGTGTGTGTGTGTGTGTGTGTGTGTGTGTGTGTGTGTGTGTGTGTGTGTGTGGGGCAGCGCTAGCCAGCGTCCGGCCACAAGAGAGTGTGTGTGTGTGTGTGTGTGTGTGTGTGTGTGTGTGTGTGTGTGTGTGTGTGTGTGTGTGTGTGTGTGTGTGTGTGTGTGTGTGTGTGTGTGTGTGTGTGTGGAGCGCTGCCTGACTATCCGAGGCGGCTTCAAAGGCTGGGACAGACTTGGTGTAATCACCTCGTCCGTGGACCCCCACCACCGTTCTGCGCCCAGTGCTGCCCCAAAATCTGCCCCCCTGCTAGGTGTACGAGCTATGGGTTAATTGTCATGCAGGGTGGTAAAAGTATGGGTGCGGGGGGTCTCTGCACCTCAACAAAAGTCCCCATCTGCCCCCCTCCACCCCACCCTTTTTCATCCTTCCTTCAAGTTACAACTAATTCCTGGAGCGGTGCAGCGAGAAAGACGCTGCTATCTCTTATTAAGACCCACTCCTAGACACCCCATCAATACAGTCCCGCCCCCCCCCCACTCCTTTAAGTGCACACACACACATATACATCCTCATTCACCGGGCTCGCCTTACACTGAACACAGAGGGAAAATAGTGGAGAGAAGGAGAGAGAAAACCCAAGGAAAAAGGGGAAGTAGTCAGCAAGCATGAGTCTTTTTTTTTCTACTCTCGCTCTCCCTCTCCTTTTTTTCCTGATTTACCGCGCTTTCCTCAGAAAGCTCTATTGTTCCCCTAGCCTAAGTCTCATCAGGCCTTTTGTGGCTGACTATCACAGCGGCAGGCAGAGAGCTGGAAATGTATAAATGGTATCATGCCTTGTGATTAATGGCGGTGCTTATGAGTCAGGTCTGATAACGGGCCTGCTCTCTACTCAATTTCAGATACCGTTAATGGAATCTGTCTTCTGCGATTGTAATGTGAGAGCGCCTAATTTGCTATGGAGCTTGAAGCTGTCACCGGCAAGGGATTGTGGGGTCATAAGGGACCTGGCAGCCGTTTGGCCTGCAGCTTGTATCTGCGGTGCTGAATAGAGCAGCTCTCTGCCTGTCAGTTAGCTGATAGGCTGATGAGGACTCTAAGCCACTCCACACAATGGCGGAAAGGGCCATACTGCCTGACTTCCCTAATTGTCGAGCCTGCTCATGTTTCAGAGCCAGCATGCCGGGGACTGGGCCGCTTTCTTTTTTCTCCTTTCTCTTTTACCCCTCTCTCTTCTTGAACTTTTTTTCTTCCCTTTTCTATATTTCATCCTTTATCCCGCACACTGTCTCACCCCTTTAACACACACTCCTCTGCACTATTTTTCTTTTCTTTTCCTTCTCCCCATCATTTGTCGCCGCTCCCTCTCCCCCCTCTGTCTCTCATTTTAGTAAGTGGTGGGTCTTAGCGTATGACAGATTATCCCAAGTTTGCTTCAATTACCGCAAAGGAGATGGAGACAGTACAGGAGAGGAGGAAGGGAAAACTTTTGTGCGCACATTATATTTAAGAAGCTGAGGATAAAGTGCTATCTCTACCTCTGTGGTTTCTGTGCCAGTCTGCTCCAGATCAACCGGCTGCGGGGGGGGGGACTTCTCATGATATGTGAATGGCCCAATTCACTGGGTGTTTTTCAAGGTCTTGTCCGAGAACCAAACTTTGGTATAGGGAAGATTATAATGGGTCCCTAAATTAATCTGGGCACAGTGGTGGCTTTTCACTGTAAATGTAAATTTTGTGTGAAGCTGCCGACTGTATCACCTTCATTGTGTCAGTGCAGTGCAACTTAGCTCAAATAAAACACTTGAAGTTCTGTACTTTTTTTAAAGTGACGAAGAACAATAAGTAAAGCTTGCATTTGTATACCTGAATATTACGTGTCTGATTATAAAGTCCTGTCCTCCCTCCCTCCCTGCCAGGTTAGCGGGCCCCGGCCCCGGAGCAGTGCTCGCTGGGGGGCTCTTCGCTGTGTCCCGGCTGAGCTGGCAGTGGTCCATGGTGGCAGAGGTCTTCACCCTCAACAACTTCTTTGTTGGTGTGCTCTTCTTCTTGACCGCCAGCCTCCAGTGTGCAGAAAATGCCACCCAGAGAGCAAAGGTACCTCTTATTGGTGGTCTCTTGATTTTTCAATTTCCTCTGGTTACTCCTTAAAAGCTTTCTTAAATTAAACTTTTAAGTTGAACTTACAGTGGTTTTACTCAAATATTTGACCTCGTCAGATTGCACACTGGGGCGCACTATGCTGTGGCCTGGGACTCTGTAACCAGCACACCCTGGTGCTGTATGTACTGCTCATCATTCCCTGGGTCATTCATCGCCTTCACTCTCTTGGGGTAAGTTCTGGCCTCTGGTTTATAAAAGTAGAACAAATTCAGAATTAGAAAATCAGAATATTAAAACACTTTATTTATCCATGGGGGAAATAAAGTTGTGTGACATTTGCACAATTACAGAATAAAAGAAATACATATCTGTATTTATTTATTATTTACCTTATTCTAATTGTGTGTTAAAGAAACATCAAGACAGGCAAGAAAAGGATGATTGTAAACATACTGTACAGTCTTGTTGACATCCCACTTGCCTTACTGTAAATTCAATATCAAGTCATGTGTCTTAATGAAAAGTTAAATTGAAGTTTCTTGAGAAGCCACTTTTTTTTAATGTGGTCCTAACTGTAAAAAAATGTAATACATCTCTCTCCAAACTACTTCAACAGGAGCTTTCTTTACGTGGCCTTGTGTCTCTGGGAGTGTGTTTCCTGGCAGGCCTCCTGCCGTACATCTACCTGCCCGTCTCCTCCTACATCAACACCGCCCGCTGGAGCTGGGGGGATCAGACCACCCTGTCAGGCCTGCTGACCCACCTGCTGAGGGCTGAATATGGCACCTTCAGTCTGGTATGTGATTCTTGTCTCATTTAACAAAACACACTTCTCTAGATGTTATTTTTATACATGCGCCACCAGTCGATTTACGTTTCTGCTGCAGGGACATTTTGACCTTGTATACTAATTATTTTCATTGTATTCTTTTTGTGTTCGCAGGCAAAGACAGAGAGTTCTGTGAGCCTGACCTCAATGCTTAAGTGAGTCTGTTTTTTTAAAATTAAATGCTTAAACATTTTAATTACTGAACATATGTTAATTTCAACATTTCAACTTTGTTTACTGAGGAAACTTCACTTTAAACATGGGTTAACAACTCACATTTTCAGACAGTCTTCGCTGCAAGGCTCATGGTGTGAGGAATTCAGAAAGTTGGAAGGAACATTACTGATGAAGTGTACTGGATGTTTATTCAGTGTCAACAAAACCTTCATGTTCTGTGTTTACTTACTCAATGAATTCTTCTGAAGTAGGAAAGAAACAATGGAGAAAACTATGGTGATTTGATATGGGGCTCAGTGAGGACTCACCTGGTTCTACCATTGGAGGACCTAACCACGTTTTGCGCTGGTCCTGGTGTTTTCACACAGGTTCAATCAAAGACCCTGTAATCTGTTCTGGGAGTCATTTCTTCTGCCCATCTCTCCTTCTTCCTCTTCCTCTCCCCAGCAGCTTTTGTTCTTCCCATTCCCCTCTCTCCCATCAAAGCAGAACTGAACCTGCTTAGAGGGCCAAATCGCTGTGTTCTGTTTCTCCAGCAGTTTGAAATGATCACTCAGCTCTGGTGTTTAAGCGTGACAAGCTGTGATGACAGACACTGCAATAGAGCTGGAGAAATTGTATTTTTCCACTCCAGCAAACCCCCACCCCCCCCACCACCACCTCCACCCGATTCCCCCCCCTGCTCC
>NW_011346587.1:9572-18287 GCF_000735185.1 Notothenia coriiceps | reverse complement strand
CCCCGCCAACACCACCACCACCATCGCAGTCATCCCACTCCTGGTATCTTTCTCCAGCTGACGGGATGGGGGGTGCATGTGAGTCTTAAGACCCCCCACTACCAGCCCCCCCTCTGCCAGGCACCCACCCCTTCCCATCACCCCTGCTGCTTGATGGACAAGCACACCTTCAAGATGGGGAAGAGAGGCGAACATGACAGGCATGTCACACTGGAGACGTAAACCCGCTGGAGAAGCTCACACACACACACACACACACACACACACACACACACACACACACACACACACGTGCTCATGAGCACGTTCACACATAGTGTACATTGGGAGATATAGAGACTCAATAAGCTGTCAAATAGAGATGGGTATTAAGGAAGAGGCAGGAAACTATCTCTCTGCTCTGAGCAAGCGCTCTGTGACTGACAGGCACTGTGAGGAGAGGATGGGGCAGCGGGGGGGGGATGACACAGTCATTCGTATCTGTCAATCCGATTGAAAGGAGGAGCGCACAGTCCAAGGAGTTTGTTTTGATAGAGGATTGAGAGCGTTTAATAATTGGTGTCCTTGAGTTCAGTAGTAGGGGGAGTTATTGAGCTCGTCTTTGGTGTCCATCATATATATGATCTGTGTGTTTGTGTGTGTGCAGGGCCCAGTTGGACCACTGCTTGAAAGACCTTTCACTTCCTGTTCTGGCGCTAGCTGGAATAGGCCTTCTCCTCTCCTCATGGGACAGGTAGGATGAGCATAAAGAACACCAAACTCTGTCACACACATCTCAACAGCTGCTTCAACCAAACATCTAATCCCCTGGAGTAAGAGACGGGGAACAAAAACCACTGACAAAATACTGATCTTAGAAAAAGAGAACACAAAAAAACACTGAGGCACCTCACTGTCAAGCTGTCGCGACGCTCCACATTCAAATCAAGGGAGCTTGTGTGAAAGTAAATCGCTGCTTGTATATCTCTGTATGTGATCCAGTCATCATTACAGCAGTGCCTTTTCTGGGGTCTGTGGGGTGGAGCTGATAAAGCCTAGTGAAGCCCTGAGGCGCTGTAGATCATCGCTCCCCCCCCCCCGCTTCCCCCTCTCCTGGGGTGCCCTTTGATAAACTTGGCTGTATACTCACACTGATGAAAAAAAGCAAGGTCATTTCATAGGATGCCAAATGGAAGCCATGCCAATGCTAATTTACCCAATGTTGTTACATGGAGTCAACTGTACGAGAACATTGTCTTAATAGAAAATAACTGAATTTACTTTATCTTTTTACAAAAACAGAATATTAACAATATTTATTTGTGGCCATCAGTTACATTTGGGCAAGAAAAGTAGAGCTTAAACGTGTCCGTCCAGGCTCAAAGGATGGTTTGTTAATGCCACAATGGCAATGTTTTTTCTTTTTAGTCCATTTTACAGCTGTACTCTAATGAGTTTGTGATTCAGCGGTTGGCAGCAGCTCATTATGACTCAGTCTGCATTAGAGAATCAATCATACACCTCTACGCTGGCTGGTGTATACATTTGCTCCTGGGCTTGTGATCTCCATGCCTACATTAATGTTTTCATGGACTTACGGCCCGTCCACACAGCGGCGTGCGTTGTCGCTTGCCAGCGGACAGGTCTGAAGCTAGACCAACAACCAACCACCTGAATCTCCCGCCCCGGACACACAAGCAGTGGTTTGATTGGCTAGAGCTTGTACTGGCATATGATTCGATTGGCTGGCGCTTCCGTCGAAGCTTCAAAAGTTGAACATTGCTCAACTTTTGCAGCGAGCACCGCAAGAAAAGCTACGCTTTGCTCCCACAATGCAGTTCGGCGATGGGTGACGTCACCCCATTCAAAGTGAATGGGCAGAAGCGTTAAAGCTTCAACGCACGCCGCTGTGTGGACGGGCCGTTACTCAATTATATATTTTTTACATTCGACTAAATATTTGTAAATGCCAGTCCATGAGAATATTGCCCAATATTAATGAAATGAAAATGAATATATGAACAATATTTCTAAACTGAATAACTGGCCTTCCCTTTCCCAGGACGTGTCGCTCTGTGTCCTGGCTGTTCACTGCCATGATGGTTGTCTACTCACTGTTTTTTGCCTGGAGAGCAAACCTGGACATCAGCAGACCCCTCCTGCTTGGAGTGGTGAGCTATGAGACTTTAACTCAGTTTGACATCTTCTGTCTGATTCCACAGTTTTCTCATTTACATACAGTGGTTGAAAAGCACACTAATGCATTTGAGTTGCAATTCCAACTCATTTTTGAGAAATGTCTAAACAGCAGGCAGTACTAGATCTTGAAATAGGAGCACCGTAATAGCAGAATATGTTGATGCTGATCCCGATCCAGTAGTAAACCCTGGACTAGACTAAAAACTAAAGAAGACTACAGGAAACAGTTTTCTTATGTTCGCTCTCTGCTTGCAGGTTGAGCGTTTCTGGCTTCAGAGCGACGCTGCAGTGTGTGTGCTGGCAGGCCTCGGCTTGAGCAGGACACACACCGAGCTGGAGAGGAGGCTGGGCCGGGGGGGGTTGTGGAAGACCACAGGCTGGGTCTTCACCATGGCTCTGCTGGCACATATGGTGCACACCAATCACAAGTGAGTATTGTTAGTGGAACAAATTCCTGTTTGGGTGTGAAAAAAACATACATTTGTAGTCCATTAACATCAGAACATTGTTAGAGTGTAGAGATTAGAAACACAAGTTCAATTAAAAGCAGAGCATTCATACACTTACAAAGACAATTATACAAATCTATTTCTACATTACACTCAAAATGGTCACACATTGTAGCTGCATTGTTATGAACTTCTATAGGCTGTTTTTGATTTCAACCTCTATTAGTTTTTCAAACTGCTCTTGTTTTGGAGTTTGAATTTATAAGTATAATAGGTTTTACTTTACAGCATCCCTATTGTAGTAACTTCACTAGAGCCAAATGTTTCCTAAAATAAATACTTCTGCTATAAAGTTAAAGTGGAATAAAAACTCCTTCTAAAATCCCCATGCATAAGTTTCCCCTGAGTCAACCTGATTTGTTTCTCCTCTGCGCTTCATACCGCAGGTCTGAACTCCACATGTCAGGTTTTTCCCTGCTCACCCCATGGTAGGGGCTAAAGAGAGGCACGGTTAGCACATAGATTCCACTCACAGAGCTCAGTCTGAGATGTTAGCTGTCCGAGGAGGCAGATTACACCAGCGTAGTGCTGGGAGTGCCAGACAGCCATCACTGAGCGGCTTTGATCAAGAGGGGAGCATGGCCTGTGCTGTCAGACCCATCACACCTGTCTCCCCACGATTAGATAGGCAGCCGGAGCGTTCTGCAGAGTGGAAGGGGCGGGGGCACTGACAACTTCCCCTCAGAGCACCTTGAAAGCTAACCTACCAACACTCACGTACGCACATTTGTACAGATCCCTCACAATTCTAAGCTGGGGTAAAGATGTACTCAAGCCTCTTTTTAAGTTCCAGTAAACACAACTTGTGTTTTGATTATACTTTACAGTGTGATTGTGTATGTGCTGATAATCCTCAGGGAGTGCGATCAGAGCAGAAACAGCGTGGTGGAGAGGTTCGGCAGGGAGCTTCTGGCCTCCATCCCAAACAACGCAATCATCCTGACCAGAGGGGATCTGCCCGGAAACTCCCTGCGCTACTTACACTACTGCCAAGGCGTGCGGCCCGACGCACGTCTGGTCGACCAGGAGGTCAGAGCTTTCATTTCTCCACTGTTTTGTCTTTGCTGAGCAGTTCTCATTTAAGTTTTAATGTTATATACGTCAAGTAAGAATTTAGTATCATCAAGAACAGCTTTATTTTAAAACCAAAATCCAATGAATTTTAAAAGTTCCCTTTAAACACAGTTAAGTTCAAGAAGAATTACACATGTATGTGTTAAAATAGCAATATATAATAAAACATAGTTTCATTGCGTGTATTGTTTTGAAAAGGAAAGTTCCTGCATTTCTTTTAATTAATGGAAACATTGCTTTAGTTTCTTTTGATTGTCAATTAAGAAGGATTCAATTGAATTGATCTTTTTCTCCCGTCTATAAGATATTTTTGACACTGATATTTGCCGGATACAATTTATATCTCTTTAAAATCATAATTTTCTGGATGGATCGATTGAATATAGACGTTATGTAAAAAAAAGTTATTTGAGATTTAGTCTCTTCTGTGAAAAAAGAAAAACCCCAGAACCACAAATAAAAGCCACTAAGATTGTGTTTAAAGCCTTTCATTAGTAAATTGATCACATCACATGGATTCAAAGACTTGAACTGAGTTGGTGGTTCTCTATCTTCTTTTCAGATGATGACGTACTCTTGGTATGTGGCCAAGCTGGCGCAGCACCACCCTGGGGTGAACTTTCCTGGTCGCTGGTGGGACCCGCTCCACCCTGTGGGGAAAGACACCTTCAGTCTGGAAGAGTTTCTGTCCTACAACATACAGTGAGTCACCGAGACGCAGTGAGAGCGCCTGGAGAGAATGAAAGGGTGGTCTGAACGGTTGAATAGAAGAGTGTAAAATTAAGAGAGAGTGAATTGGGATGGCAACAATGGTCCAAATGAACAAGTGTGTGATCAAATGAGGCAGAGATCATGGTCCACACAGCTGTGAGTGCAGAGAGGAGATAAGCCCGTACAGCTGTTCAGGCCATAAAAGGAGTTTGATGAACTACAGAAGTCGTCTAATCTTTTTGATTTGGTTAAACTGTCTCTGGCGGACTCATCACTGCTTCCTGCTCCCATCACTCCAAGAGGAATTGAGAACCAGGAACTGGCTGGAGACCTGTTAATACCAAGCCCACCAGGGGGCAGTGTTTGCCAGGCCAACATGCGTCTCTCAGTGGGGCAACACTGACCTGTGGGATTAACCCTGCGGGCCTGACCATTTTGTTGCAGGACTGGAGGGGAGCTAGATAGTGAACAAAGGTCTATATGATGTTTCTGTGTCTCATCTTCATTAGTTACCTGGTTAAAGGGGGGTGTTTGTATGGATGATAGTTGAGGATGTTTCTGAGGTCTCTTCCTGTTTGTTTTTCTGCAGTAGGCATGTGGTTGCCTGCATTGGGCTGCCTGATGGAGACCACAGCTGGGAGCATAGCTTCTCTCGTTGGCCCCTGGGTGTGTGTGACTACCTGGTGCCGGTTCAGAGGCACTTCCACCCTGAAAGGTGGGCCAACAGCACGCGCAACATCTACAACTGGAGTGAACCACACAACAGGTACATACACTCATACACAGACTCATTAAGGTCTGCCCACAGGTATGTGTTTAACCCCTAAACATACCCTTTTCCTTTTCCCTCCTCTTAAGTAGCTTTATTTGACCTATTCCACACTGTTTGAAAATAATATAGATTAAATCAACTTGTCAGATCTTTGAATTCTAATAACACAAAAAGCATTGCTTTTTTTTCTTTATTGCAGCACCAAATGGAAATTGAAATCTTATACATATTGTTCTAAAGTTCAGTTGGGCATATTTTGTTATCCTTTGGGACTAGAATTTAAAATAAAGTCCCGGGGTTTGAACCTGGTTTAGCTCCACAGTGAGTTCCCAAAGGCTGAATTCAGCTGGTTTTAAGAGGTTCAAATAGCAGGATGTTGTACTTAAATTGCGTATTGTTCCAAACAACGAGTGAGTCCTCACCACGTTATTTCATTTCCAACATCTCGTCGTCTCCCGTCTCTCTGTGGTCTTCTCACTCACTCTTCCTTAGACTCCACAGAGCTTCCCTCAGTGAGGTTGTCCTCTGTTCTCCATGCTGTGATCCAGCCTTTTGTGTATTCAACCAGAGAAAGACATTAGGCCTTCAGCAATCTGAAATGAGGCTGAAGATGAAAAATAATGAGTTTCTTATTGCACTTTGTCAATAACTGTGTCAAAAGTGGAATTAGTCAAAGCTCCATATTCTGTTGCTGTAGCCAGCAGCCCTTCATTCACTCAGATATCCACGACTGAATACTGTGACATTATTTCCCGCACCCTCTCGACAAGCGTGTCCACCGATGCCCGCAAGCCAAATATTAGTTTAGAAACCCTGCTAAAATATTCTTTTGAAGAAGAGGTCAAGTGTTTACAGTCAACAAAGTGAAGAAAGGGAGATGTGGTTTTACTCCATGTCTAATGTGCTAGCTGGTATTGTTGTGCAGTCATTTAATGTTTATGCAGCAAACATTGATGTTTAGTGTATCAAAACCTGCACAGTCGAGGGGAACAATATATTCACATACATAATCATTTAAAGTTAGTGGAACTGTGCACAAGCCAACGCCTCAAGCTGTTTACATAAAGATTTTTTGAATTTGTTTTATCTGTAAACAGTTTCCATCCTGCGTCCTGGGAGCATGTCGCTAATGAAGAGATGTGGCAAGCCAGGTACAGTGCAGTTTCTTTTTAAATACGTTAGTTTTTCTCCTTGGAGAGGTTGTATACTTTAGTGTTCTGAGAAAAAAGCTGCGTCACGATGCATACTAGCTCTCTAGAACATCTCCATAAACCAGTCTTGTGTGGTAGAGCATCTACATGTACATTCTATTTGGTGGCAGCATCTACATAAATCACTCCATTGGAGTGGTGTGTCTGTGAGTGTGGATCTGCATGGCTCATCCATCCAGCACTTAGCCCTGAGCCTGCGTGCTTTGTTTCAGGATGAAGACGGCTTTCTTTCTGTTTGACCTGGCAGAAGGGATGCAGGGAGAGGGGAAAGCTCGCCTCTATGAGCTGTCTTACACTGTGAGTCTGACCTCAACAAACATGCAACAATTCTCTCATTTACCATAATGGGGCAGATTTAAGTGCTGCACAAGAAAAAGCTTTTTAACATCTGCTTCTGTGTGTGTCTCTGTGTGTATATGTATGTGTGTTTTGCTGTGCAGCTGTATAAGGCGATTGTGGAGGCCCACTCAGACTACCCTCCAAACTGGGACAAGAACTTGGCACTGGCCTGCGAGAGACTGCTCCGCTCAGGTCACCAGGGATACAGTCCAGACAGCCTGCTGACCTTAGGCGCCCAGCACTTTAGTCTCTACTTAGAGAAGGAACCCACAGATCCCCAGACCTCAGCCATACGCTCGGCCATTACTAGTTTACTTAAAGAAAGAGACGAGCTTCGCCAGAGCCGCAGGCAAACTCCATAACGAGATCCAGAGACCTACACGGAGCTGGAACAATGAGAGTGTGCCGCGAGCCCAGCCGAAGTGCAAGGTACTGGGGACGGAGTCTGAGCCATTGTGCCTCTTCTCCTGGTTTGAAGATGGTGCTGTGGAAGGATAAAATGTTGGCTTAAAAGACTGGGCCCTATTGGAGTTGCGAGTCAGAAGTTGCTTACGCAGGACTATTGGACGTAGTTATCAAGCAGCACAATGGACGGAGAACTACAACTCGGCAATGCTTCATTTGAAGAACGTTTGCATTTGAGCCTGCTTTCAAGAAGCCTTAACTGACCCCAATCAAACTGTGCGTGCTCCCCTTAAAATCACCCGTTCGATTGCTTTATCGTTACATCTCTCACAGCTTTTTAACGTGCTGATTATATTGCCTCAGCTCTACTTCTCTTTTTCTCACATTAGGATGGTAAGGCTGAGATTGAGGGAAAACCAATTTGGGGGCAGAAATGGGGGATTAGAGTGGCTGTTTAATCTAGGACAGACTTGTGCTGTGCCACACAGTCCCCACTTCGCATGACTGGCACTACCCACCCACCCAACCCTCTATCCGCCCATCAGTCTATCTTAGATGGTCTTTTAAATGTTCAAAACTAATGGATTCGATGAGTGCTTTTTCCCCTCTCTTCCTTCCTAACAGGAGGGATGTAATCCCTCATGGATTTAAATGAAATGTAAAATGTCACGATGCCAGGGACCCTTTTAGAGGTGCGTTTCTGTGTGCATGCTTGTTTGCATGTCGTCGTGTGTGTGAACATGCTTAAATCTCCACCCAAGCCTTTCCCCTGCCGGGTCAATAAACAGATCGGCACATTCAAAAGGAAAGTACTTTGATCATCCTGCAAGCACAAAGTCATGCAAACTCCAGGGACACACAAAAACACGCATGACCATCAGCCCCACAGTGTACCAGAACATTAGCCCTGTGAGGGTTGCTTGAGAGACATCGTAGCGTTCAACAGCAAGAGGACCAGAAACTCAGCTACACACTGTTTCCCTAAATGCTGTTGCCAAGGTTAATGAACATTGTTTCACAGCAGTCAAACCTTTTCTATAAGGTTAATAAACACTACTGGATGAGCCTGCTCTTTGAGACACCACTAGAAAGCGAAGGACAGTAGAGCATGTGTGGTTTTCTCAGAAAGTCTGAACAGGCCTGGTTAGCCGCTGTCAGCTGGTCGGATGATGAGATTCGACCTGCTGTAGCACAGATGGTTTGGTTACCCATAAAAAGGGAAAATTGTCCCTCTGCTTTCTAAATATTCAAGTATTTTAATAAAGATTCCGATTTTTATACATTTTGGAGCATTTTTCCCACGTTAGAACTTTTAATGTTGATAATATATCCTCAAACATTTTTTATTACATTCATACTGTTATTTTTACTTTACTTTCTTCCCATCCTCTCCTCCCTCATCCCTCTCTTGTCTTCCACCCTCTCATCCCCTCTCACCCTGTCTTTCCCTAACCCCTCTGTTCCTCCCCTCTCCCCTGTCTCTGAGAGTCAGTTGCCCACCCTAAATCAGCAAGCT